>NC_141255.1:1288165-1398165 GCF_054856555.1 Leptonotus elevatus
GAGGAGATCTGTTTCTCCTCCCGCTCGTCCGCGTCGGCCTCGCCGTCTCCCATGAGCGGCTGCCTCTTCTTCAGCTCTCGCTGATACTTGGCCATCAGCGAGGCGTAGATGCAGCCGTACGCGGCGGCGGCCACCATCATGATGCACACGATGCCGCACACCACGCCGGCGATCACCACCGTGCCGATGGCCCGGCGTACGCTCACGGGCCGGTAGCGGGCGCGCACGCAATCTGCAGGGGCTTCTCCTCCTCCTCCTCCTCCTCCTCCTGCTCCTCCTCCGCCTCCTCCTCCTGCGTTTGAAGAGGAGTCGTCGCCGCCGGAAACGGGTGGCGCCCCGCTCGGGTTAAGGGCGCCCCTGCCGCACGGAGGACCTCCTCGAGATCCGTCACCCGCTCCTCCGCCGTTCTCATCCTCGAGCTGGAGGCAGTAGTTGAACATTTCCACGGGAACGCCGCGGATGTCTCGCCCCCGCAGCTCTTTGGGGAGCGTGCACTCCACCGCGTCCACCTTTCCGCCTAAAGGAGAGAAAACAGGAGGATAAGAGGAGCGGGTTCAGTCAGGAAACACCTCGTGCCTGTGAAACCCTTAATTGAAAGTAAGACGGCAAGCCAGGACGGAAAGGGGGCGGCGACCGACACCGGAATGACTCATACATCACTAAACATAACTTGGAGATGGAGACTCAGCTCAGACCTTGTACTTTATAATTGACGAGACGACGCCTCGCTTTAGCAGCGCATCTCAGTCAACTCTGGCTGATTCATTCCGATGGCGAGATGACGATCTCGGAAACGCGATTCAATCGAATCTGGGAGGTTACTGACTTGAAGGAGGTGCAATTCAGCTCTGTGGCCAAACATTTTCACAGAACCTTCTGTCTGTAAACATCCCAGCAGGGGGGGGGGGGGGGGCTTGAAGTTGTTGGAAACAGATTGCAAAGTCATCCTCGTAGCACTGCCAAGCTTTCTCGCTCAATCTCAAGATGCCTCCTTTTGTCAAACACCGCGAGGTGGCCGGAGCAACGATAATGGAGCAGAGAGGAGACGTTGCTTCATTAGCGGGGGGGGGGGGGCAGCCGAGGCCCGGGGGGGGCGCGGAGGTGAATGCATGATTTTCACACATGAGGAGAGAGAACACGGAGCAGCTGCGCCGACATGGACGATAGACATTCCGCGAACGAGATGCGCGTTCACCCGGGGATGATTTCCCTTTTCGCCTCATCATTGCCAATCACGATGAAACCCGCGCTCGGAGCCGCTGCGACACGAACCCGACGCTCACCTCGGTACAATAGCCACTCCATCCAGTGTTTGAACTCGCGCAGGTTGCAATCGCATTCCCAGGGGTTGTGTCCCAGTTGCAGGTGTTGGAGGTGGGCCAGGGGTTCGAACGCCGCCCTCTCCAAGCCGCGCAGCCGGTTACCAGCCAGAGACAGCCATCTTTTATATATGGGTACGAGTTACAATCAATAAACTGACAACAACTGTGCGTCGGCGCAGATGTTTGTTTACCTGAGACCTCGCACCTCATCCAAGAGCCCCAAAGGAACAGATGGCAGGCCATTGAGCGAAAGATCCAGACTCTGGAGACCCCCCAAACCCTGTAAGAACAGCACCAGCGGCAGATTTACTTTGGCAGTCCGGGTCTCGGGTCAATGATGTTGCTTCCGGGGAAGTCGACGGGCTGATTGACGATAGCGTTGCCTGTCCCAAGTCAAGTCATGCTCATTTATAGATTCATTCCGTTTTCAATGAAATAAAAAGTTCCGTTCCGTTCCGTCTTCAATTCCGCTTATCCGGGGTCGGGTCGCGGGGGCAGCAGCTTTAGCAGGGAAGCCCAGACTTCCCTCTCCCCAGCCACTTCAGCCAGCTCCTCCGATGGGATCCCAAGGCGTTCCCAGGCCAGCCGTGAGACGTAGTCTCTCCAGCGTGTCCTGGGTCGTCCCCGGGGCCTCCTGCCGGTAGGACATGCCCGCAACACCTCCCCAGGGAGGCGCCCAGGAGGCATCCGAACCAGATGCCCCAGCCACCTCAACTGGTTCCTCTCAACGTGGAGGAGTAGCGGCTCGACGCCGAGTCCCTCCCGAATGACCGAGCTTCTCACCCTATCTCGAAGGGAGAGCCCGGCTACCCTGCGAAGGAAACTCATTTGGGCCGCTTGTATCCGGGATCTCGTTCTTTCGGGTCACGACCCGCAGCTCGTGACCATAAAATAAAATATAATATAAAAAATATATATAAAAAAATGAAATAAAAAGTGCACGGCCAAATAATAATTAAATAAATAAAATAATAAATAATATATATAATAATAATAATAATATAATAATAATATATAATAAATAATAATCATAAAATAAAAAATGTGTGCAAATAGTCACGCCAAAATATGATTTACGCAGTCAATCGGTCTATTAGCGCATACTTGAAAGAGATCTCGGTCCATTCCTGTCAGAGAATTGTTGTGCAGGCCCAGTTTGGTCAGATTGCTCAAGTCCCGGAATAATCCAGCCGGCAAATTGTCAAGGTAGTTGTTTGAGAGGTCCAGCTCCTGTAACACAAAAGCCCAGAATCACCTTGCAAAAAATACTTCAGAACCAATCGTTGTTTGGATGCCGGCAAGTAATGGCTCACTCGTGCTGAACGACTGAAAAATGGCGATTCTATGAGAAAAAAAAAAGTTTCATTGCTTGACTTGGAAGCATTTGCAAGAAAAACCAGCATCACTTTTCTTGGCTGTGAACACAAATCAATGGCGGCCTTGCAAATATCCCAAACGTCAACTTCACTTGACTTTGTGGCCCGAGAGTACAAATTTGCAACAAGTCCGCGCTGCTGCATTTTTCGCAAACCGTAATTACCAGGAAAGTAAACGGCACCAACCGCACGCACCTCCAGGGAGGAGAGGTTGGCGAAGGCCGACGGTCCCAGCGAGGCCAGCTTGTTGTTGGCCAGCAGGAGGGAGCGACTCCCCGCGGGCAGGAGGTGCGGGGGAGGCGGGGAGGAGAGGCCACGCCCCCCGCAGTCCACCACCAGACCGTCTGAGGGGCAGAGGCACAGGGGAGGGCAGGGACACGCCGGCTGGAACAGCGCCACCAGCAGGCAGAGGGAGACTGCAGGAGGGAGAGACAGAAAAAGAAAGAAAAAAAAAAAGCTTCTGTGAGTTCATCTTCTTTGCTTGGATTGGATTCACACGACCACTTAACAAACAAGCCAGTATTTGTTTGTCAGAGCTGATATTTTCCGATTATTTCTGCCTTTAGGTGTGCATTCTTCACCTGAGAGATATCCCTTCTGTTTCATTCGACTGATTTTTTTTTCTTCATTCTTCCCCCCCCCCCCCTCGTACTGGTGGTTCTGTCCTTTATGTACTATTGGTTAAAGCTGCACTTTGTAACAATTTGCCCCAAGATATCTTTACAATAGCCTTTTTATTTGACCATTTATGACTGAAACATAAATTGCGATTTACTGCGATTGGCTGGCAACCAGTTCAGGGTGTGCCCCCGCCTACTGCCCGAAGCCAGCTGGGATAGGCTCCAGCAACCCCCGCGACCCTTGTGAGGACAAGCGGTACAGAAAATGGATGGATGGATGGGATGACTGAAACATTTTTAATTAGTCGATTAACACCTTGGGCGGCACGGTGGCTAACTGGTTAGCACGACCGCCTCCCAGTGCAAAAGGTTGTGAGATCAAGTCCGGGCTTCGGCCTTCCTGGGTGGAGTTTGCATGTTCTCCCCCGTGCTTGCGTGGGTTTTCTCCGGGTACTCCGGTTTCCTCCCGCATTCCAAAAACATGCATGGCAGGTGAATTGGACACTCCAAATTGTCCATAGGTGCGATTGTGAGTATGGTTGTTCGTCTCTGTGTGCCCTGCGATTGGCTGGCAACCAGTTCAGGGTGTGCCCCGCCTACTGCCCGAAGCCAGCTGGGATAGGCTCCAGCAACCTCCGCGACCCTTGTGAGGACAAGCGGTACAGAAAATGGATGGATGGATGGATGGATTAACACCTTAGCTGTTCATAATGGCAACTCCCGCAAGCCTCGGGTTGGAATTTCCCGCCCTCTTTATTTACCACACAAATTTTCTCAAATGAATAATACTACAAAACAACACAAGTTTCTGGGTTGCGTTGTGATTTATTTATTTAACCCAAAAAGTGGTTGGTCCCTTATTGACCCAATTTGGGTTCTTTTTGGTAAATAATTTTGCTATTCGCTCCCTTTTCATAGGCTTGCATTTACATGTCCGCTTAATTCACTTCATCTCCACCCAGCGATTCTGCCCCAATCTTTCCTATTGCCTATTTATTGTCTCAATTCCATTCCAGCCTGACGTTCCTTCTCTCCCGCGTGATTCCCTTCTTCTTCTACCCTTTTCTCATTCTCCATCCTTTTGCTCTGCGGCCCCCTTCAATGACTCGTTTACCGCCGCCCGCCTTTTTGCTTCCATCGAGTGTCTTATCAGCCAATATTTGCTCCGCGCGTGTGCGTGTGCGCGTGTGTCCATTGGGTCCATATGTTGGTGCGTGAGTGTCGAGTGCTGACAAAGTGTGATATGAAGGAAGCGACTCCAGACACAGACGTTGCGCATTTGAAACTGCCCGGCGGCGGAATTCATCAGTTGCGTCGTATTAGCGTAGCGTTAGCATTCACTTCTCGGCGCGCGCGCCAGCCGTTTGTTCTTCCATTATAAAGATAAGGTGTGGACGCTTGGCCTAATAAGGAGGCGCTTTCGCTGACTATCTCTGTTGTAGTTCATCCTCAAGCTGCTTGACGGGCTTAAGGTCCAAGTTCTTGCGCGGCAAACGTACATCAACGCATCTTGTTTTTGTGCAGTGAGGATGGAAAACAATCTTCTCCCGGGGAAGCACAGTCCAAAATGGCAAACTCCCGATTGCTTAATTCATTTTCCTCACTGGAACGCTTTTGAAAATCAATAATACGCCAACTGTGAGAGGCTGCGGTCTTTTACAATCTTGCTCTTCTAATGACCCGATGCTTTTTTTTTCCCATCTGCCGCCTTCATCTGCTTTCCTCGTGTTTTCTCTCTCGGAGCTTTTCCTTTTTTATTATTTTTTATTTTTTTATTTTTATTTTTTTTTAAGCTTTTCCTTTTCAACGCACGCTGGAGGGACTAAAATATTGTCATACATGATAGATAAGAGTCTGGAGATAACAGCTCCTCCTTTGATGAGCTTTTTTTGGCCCACCAGACATAAACCTGCCCATGAACTGTAACCGTGCAGAAAAAGTGAACAAAATCCTCCCAAAAAAGACTCACTTGGCTTCACAAATGGACGACAGGAGAGATTAAAGGTTTTGCTGAAATCCTTCAGTGGGGAATCTTAGAAGGATTTCTGCCGTGCAGTGGCTTTGAATTTGCGAATTTGCCGTCGCAGGTTCGCGCCGTTGCCGGAGATTTAAGCTGACAGTTGAGCTCAGAGGTAAAGGAGCGAACGTTATGCAACCCGAGAGGCGGCGGTTTCTGTTTGGGACGCGACGTCTCCTTCACAATGTAACGTCAAATCGCGCACAAATCGTGTCTCTGCGAAGGTATTTTTTCGACGCCATCCATTTATCCAAGCGTTCGTTCCTCCCCCTCTCTCGCGTCGTGTTGCTCCCTCCCACTCTCCCTTCCCTAACTTTCAACATTTATGAGAGGTTTCTCATGGAGGAGGAGGTGGTTGTCTGTTTTGGCTTATTTTAGCTTCTGCAAATCCTCCGCTTTGCTAGTAAAGGGCCTTTCTTTGGGCCGATGTTTTCGACGTCCTCGTTCCAGGCCGCTGTGGACCAAACGGGATGATTTTGAGGGAACGCAAAGGGACAGGATGGGTAAAAAAATGAGGGGTGTCAGGAGGTTAGAATTTTGAAGTGTAATTAATCGCATGACTTCAATAGTTAACACACAAATAATAAAAAAAATTTTTATCTGTTGTGAACATACAATAAAATTTAATATTCATATAAAGTTTTCATACTCTTGTTAACATAAAAGTGTAAAAAAAATAAAATACTGTACTGTAAAAAAACAAGTGTGATATAGATTTTTGTTGAGGTCATTTTTCTGCCACTAGATGGCATCATTGCATTTGTTGGTGACAGCACAGTGCATTTTCTTTTTCACATTAATAGCTAATCTTTAACAGGAAGTATTTTGTCAAATTTTGCACATTTTTAAAATAGTCAAACACAACTTTATTACTGCTAAATTTTGACGTCTGTTGCGTTGCGACAGGAATTTCCCCCAGACAGGCTTTCCTAGCAATTGGTCATTAATTGCGTGTAAAAAAAAAAAAGAGTGGTGTTACAGGAACTTTACATTAACTCAAAATGAACGCACTCATTTTTGACAAAAATAATAACACATGCCCGGCGAGATGTTTAAATGAGCAAAACGCTTGCCACGGCAGTCGCAGTGCAGATAAGAATCCTAGTCGGCCTTTTAGCGAAACACAAATTACGCAACTGCAGTAAACTTACGTACGTAATGGGGCCTCAGGCAACATGGAGGCGGTCCATATGCCGCATGCTTCTCTTGTGTTGCTGCATGTGACTCCGGTGCTGACAGCGGCTCTGCAGCCAAGCTAGCCAGGGGAGCTTAATTGGACTTTTCCAGGGCAAAAAAAATGTGCTCCGAACTCGTCCGTGTCTCATCCTGTAAGGACTCAATTATAACAACACGTGCCGAAAAGGGAACTCGTGGGTCCAAATGTCGTGCGCCTTTCAGCGTAAGGTTCAAAGGTAGCTAAGTCGTTTTGATTCAATAATTAATTGGAATGTTCCGACTGGTGTGGCGTCAAAGACTTACAACTTCCTGCTGTCTTAAGTCTGGTCTCAACACAGGAATGTTTGTCTGCATCGTCTTGACAACGCAGCTGCCTTGACATGTAATAATATCCCACGGGGGGGGGGTGCTCGGGTGACACCGGACCCGTTCGGTGATGTCACCCGGGCCGCACGTTACCCGGAAGGCAGAGCTGTTTTCCGATGGCGTGCGATCTGATTACGAGCCGCGCCAGCTGTCGCCGCTCTTATATCTGAACTCTCTAATTTACTAGCCGGCTGTCTGTCGTCATGAAAGCCCCGCGACTTGTTAAATGTGGTTTTGATTGGATTGCTGGAACGAGCAACTGCACCGCGTGTGTGTGTGTGTCCATTATCAATTGTTTGAATTGTTATAGTTTTTGCTATTTATTCCAACCGTTAAACTATTTATGAGATGTGATTCCATCAACTGGGTGTGCTGCGCTTAAGTCACGATTTTAGGCGACCCTATGGAACATAAATCAAGGAAGATGATTTAGCTGTGGTGAATGGTCGGACGGGTGGTCACATGCGCCATGTCGGCACTTCTCCAGGCGGCGATTTATGGCGATTTATGTCCGCACGCCACATTTTAAACGTAACGGAATGCCGAGCCGAGGCCGTTTTCCTCAATGATGGTTCACTGATGAAAATGTGATGACATCGGGGGAAAATGTTTTCATGAGCGCACGGTTTCGCCTCTTTTATTCTCGAACCACTGCGTCATTTGTCAAAGGCTGATACGTCATCCCCTCTGCAAACGGAAGCATCATTTATTCAGCATATGGACGACAGCCAGCGAGCGTGGTTGTGTTTATACTGTATTTTTTTTTTTTCAACCACACCCCAGGGGCTTAGCTTGAAAGGTATAAAGCACGAAGTGGCACACACGCGCATATAAAATAGCATTTAGGCCCCGAGCCGCTCCACCACATTATTCTTTAGGTAACGGCGTGTTGCCGTAGCAACCGAGGCGCCATCAGCTGATGTTTAAGACAAGCGAGAAAGGCGCCGCCAGACAAGTTTTTTCGGCTCGTGTCAAAAGCCTCACCGTTTAACCTCCGGAATAATCACTTACTCACACACACACACGCGTGTCATGGCCACACACACACACACACACACACACACACACACACACACACACACACACACACACACACACAAACACACAAACATGGATAAGCCTGAAAAGGTGTAGAGGTTTAGGCTGCACTTGCTGTCACCGGGATGAGACGGGCCCGGATTAGCATTGCTGTGAAATCCAGTGAAAATCCTACTTTTTATTAATTATTCGTCCTCTTCCTGACTTCCAAATTTGTGCCACGACTCGACTGCATCATAAAAATGGCCTACATTTGCTATTTTATATATTTATTTTATCCAGTCCAAGCCCACTTTAGCTTTTAGTTGGTTGTTTAGTAAGTTGTGAACTCCTTCAGCTAGCTTCAGACGCTAGATAGCTTGTGATGAGTTATTAACATTGTTTTTCAGTTTCAATTTATATTTTAGCCGTTTTGGATTTAGTTATAGCAGTATGGCTCAATGAATAGAATTGTATTATCTGTCTCACTCTCAGAAGACGGGTTTTTACATTTGCTATCTTAAAGGGAGTTTTGTCTGGGACCGGTCTCTGCCGGTCGGAAGGGAGGCACAGGCTGATTATTATTGTTTTTCTCTAATCTGATTTATACCCATGGGAACAGAAGGGAGGAGACTTTTCGTATTCACCCACTTTTCAATAAATAATGATGTGCCGGAGTAGAGAGAGACACAATCTGACCAGAACACGATTTGAGTGTCGTCAGTTTTTGTCATCAGAAGCTTCTGTTTTAATGATACCTTTGCAAAGGGACTTCTTCACCAGGATCTCACCATTCAGTTAATTGAACACGCAAAGAGTACAATACTTAATATTGTCTACTCTAACACTTGCTAGCTGGATGATGGCTAGCTCGGAGCTCCGTCGGCTAGTATCAGATGCTAGCTGTTTGTTTTTTTTTAGCCGGATTGACCTTATATGGAGGTGGCCGTAACTTTGTCCATGTTGGACCTGCATGATTATCCTTTCCCCTTCATGAACTTTGACATCTCTTTCATTCTCCCAACGTCATCTTTTAACAAAATTCCTAATCATCTCCATCTGCCAAATTCTCGAACAATCAGGGAAATAACATTTAAAAAAAGCAGCATCCTTAATGACGGGAGCACTTCGGCGCCGAAGCAATTGAACATATTGGCGCACACAAGCGCTTTGATTAGATGCGACGCTTGGAGCCTTCCCGCTCTCTCATTCAGTGACTCCGCCTGCGTGCCGGATCGGTCGCGCGAATCCCGAGCAGAGCTCATTTGCGGGATTTCTGCAGAGAGTCAAAGGAGACAAGATGGAATCCGCACGCGCCAATAACGGATATTGAATTTTGGGAGAGTGAGTTTTGGCGATCGTCTCCGTCTTACAGTCTTGCCAGTGACTTAATTTCATACAAGAGTGTTTTCTGCTAATTACAGCGCCTTACATTTTGTCACAAACACTACTAAATTCATGTGGGATCAGGGAAGTAAAATGATGCTACAAATGTACGTTTTTGTCGTGTTAGACGTAGAAATAGTGAGGAAAGGTACTAAAAAGAGAAACAACCTTTCGGCCATTTTCTCCCCGCTGTTTGGCATCGAGGGACTCGTACACACTGTGGAGTAATGTGGCATTTCATGAAAGGATTGTGCTCACGGCCACAGCATATTCAATGCCCTTATCCTTTGTGAGTGTGTGTGTGTGCGTGCGTGCGCGCGCGCGTGCGCAAGTATGCCGAGCGTGCTAACATTAACAGCTGTCAAAACAGGCTGTTCCACATTTATTGTTGGGAGGATAATGGATGGGATCAATCAGAGCGAGAACTGAGCGTTGAGTTCCTTCCACTCACCGGGTCCGGACGGGGGTCGCCCGATGCCCCCTCGGGAGTGGCTGTAAGGGGGCATGACGCACCACTTCCTCGGTGGCGGGAGGCGTCAAACAGCCATGCCTGCGGCCTCCACAAGGGCGGCGACTGCAGGAAGCGCCTGGAGAAAGGAAAACGTAAATGAAAATCAATCATAATAGGAGTTTAATGAATGATTTTTTTTCCCAATGATGGGGGGGTCTAGGTCAGGGCTCGAGTCAAGTTCTTCCACACCTCATCAATCACTAGGGAGGACCAACACCGCCAGAATTAAAAATAAATAAATGAGCATCTCTAATTTGCCGACGCTTTGCTGGCGGAGTATTTCTAACTCTTGGGTTGGCTTCATCTGATGAGGTTATATTTGGATGCAACTAAAGTATCGCTGGGATTCAGTTCCCACCATGTTTGTCTGTCTCGAAATGTGCCCTGCGACCGACCAGCGACCAGTCCAGGGTAAAGTCCCTGACTCAGGACGAGATGAGCGAAATGCAAAAAATGGATGCATGAACATGAACCCAAACGGTGATCAGAGATGCTAACAGAAGCGCGTAAATGACATTCATCAAAACAGTATAGAGTTATAAACAAGTGATAGAAAATAACCTCCTGCAGCTGAAGCGGCACTCGGCAAACGCGTCGGTCTTGCAAATCTGAGCGCAATTCTGCAAAACGTTGGAGTGATGCTACGAGACGCCCCCTTTTTCGCCGGAGCGTCATCCAAAGCCAATTAGCCACGTGTGAAGCAACGGCACTCTTTAGATTAGGCTGTAGTGCAATAATTAGACGTGTGTCACCCCCCCCCCCCACCACCCCTGCCCCCCCCCCCTCTCATCTCTTTCCCACTCATTCTTTCTCTCTCTCACTCAGTGGCACGAACTGAGGTCTGCGTGAGGATGCGTGTCGAGTGATTACGGGAATTTGCATTTTAAGTGGCCCGGCCAAATGATCCGATGTGCGCTGATTTAAACGGGAGAGGAGGATCCAGAAATGAGCTCAACGACCAATCAAAACGAAGCCAGAAAGTGCGACAACATACGCTCTTAAAACTGCTGGGTCTAAGAATATTACACTCATTTGACTTCAACTTCTTGTAAACTGTCAAAAATGGTGACCATCTTCAGCCTCGCAAATCCAATCCTCAACTCAATCCGGTGGGTCAAACAAAATCAACTATTAAAATTGTTCTCGCTAACTCATCGCACTCCTGTACTTTAACGCAATAAACCTTTTGGCACGGCGTTAAGCAAGCAACGCGGCACGGCGGCTATTCTCGGAAAGCTTTTTTTTTTACCCATTTGACCTGCGACCCCACGTCGCTCCCACACACGTCAATACCTGCCAGTCCGAGCGGTCGGCGTCGAGGTGGGGGGGCCGGGAATCAAGTGACGCCTCATACCCGACCACGGCCTTCTCTTATGTCCCCTCTCCTCTTTCCTCGCTACTACTTTTCACATGCTGATCAAGCCACTTCCTGTCTGCACTTGGATTTATAACTTTATAACTTTCTGCTGGAAAAACGGGGTTGGCATTATTACAGAGAAGCGCTAAACAAGAATACGTGAGCGAGTCTTTGCCCTCGTTTGCCTAATTGATTACTTTTCCAAAGGTATTTCGTCTTTTCACGACGGGCCTACATTTGCGTGACTAATCGTTTTTATTTTCCGCCCCATTTGCCAGCAAATTGTGTTCCACCCGGTCACGAGGGCATCGGCAGCTGCGACTTTGACTCACAATCACACTTGAAAGACTTTGTCGATAAAATATTTTTGTGTTACAACTACGGGTGCGCAGTAAATTTGGCCAACATTATAGAGTAGGACCCGACCGCCGAATCGGCAGATTCGCCACAGTGCTGGTTGATGGCGGTGTCGTCATTTCTGCCTCAGTGTGAAGATGAACAGACCATTTTCTTTAACGTCCTGTTCTGGCGTCCGTTTTTTTTAAATAAATTTATGAAAATGTCCGGTTGGCATTGCTTGACTAATAGGAAGCGAAGTACATTGTGTAACTGCGACTGGTGCCACAATTTCAAGGCCGGGGGAAACGTCCTCTTTTTTTGAAAAATGGGAATATGGTCACCCTAGCTTGACGCTTGTCTGACCACGGAGCTGGACGAGCTGCCAGTCAATCCACAACCCCCCACCCCCCCCCCCCACGCCCCCTCCCACCCCCACACCCCCTCTCTCCTGGCTGCTCGTGAACTTCCAAAAGAATGCTAGGCGCTAAGCTAACATGCCGCAGCAGCAACATTACGAGTTGTTGCTGACTTGTTAGCATTGCTAAACATGGCGGGGAGCCACTTTTCCAAGTCACTTACCCTTGGCAAATAAGCTAATCTTCACTCAAGTATTTTTTAGAGAAGAAAAACCAGAACAGGAGCAGAAGCTTTGCTAACTTTTAAGCTAACTCCAATTCACTTATCCTTGGCAAATAAGCTAATCTTCAGTCAAGGATTTTTAGAGAAGAAAAACCAGAACAGGAGCAGAAGCTTTGCTAACTTTTAAGCTAACTCCAATTCACTTATCCTTGGCAAATAAGATAATCTTCAGTCAAGTATTTTTTAGAGAAGAAAAACCAGAACAGGAGCAGAAGCTTTGCTAACTTTTAAGCTAACTCCAATTCACTTATCCTTGGCAAATAAGATAATCTTCACTCAAGTATTTTTTAGAGAAGAAAAACCAGAACAGGAGCAGAAGCTTTGCTAACTTTTAAGCTAACTCCAATTCACTTATCCTTGGCAAATAAGCTAATCTTCACTCAAGTATTTTTTAGAGAAGAAAAACCAGAACAGGAGCAGAAGCTTTGCTAACTTTTAAGCTAACTCCAATTCACTTATCCTTGGCAAATAAACTAATCTTCACTCAAGTATTTTTAGAGAAAAAAAAACAGAACAGGAGCAGAAGCTTTGCTAACTTTTAAGCTAACTCCAATTCACTTATCCTTGGCAAATAAGCTAATCTTCACTCAAGTATTTTTAGAGAAAAAAAAACCAGAACAGGAGCAGAAGCTTTGCTAACTTTTAAGCTAACTCCAATTCACTTATCCTTGGCAAATAAGATAATCTTCAGTCAAGTATTTTTTAGAGAAGAAAAACCAGAACAGGAGCAGAAGCTTTGCTAACTTTTAAGCTAACTCCAATTCACTTATCCTTGGCAAATAAGCTAATCTTCACTCAAGTATTTTTTAGAGAAGAAAAACCAGAACATGAGCAGAAGCTTTGCTAACTTTTAAGCTAACTCCAATTCACTTATCCTTGCCAAATAAGCTAATCTTCACTCAAGTATTTTTTAGAGAAGAAAAACCAGAACAGGAGCAGAAGCTTTGCTAACTTTTAAGCTAACTCCAATTCACTTATCCTTGGCAAATAAGCTAATCTTCACTCAAGTATTTTTTAGAGAAGAAAAACCAGAACAGGAGCAGAAGCTTTGCTAACTTTTAAGCTAACTCCAATTCACTTATCCTTGGCAAATAAGCTAATCTTCACTCAAGTATTTTTAGAGAAGAAAAACCAGAACAGGAGCAGAAGCTTTGCTAACTTTTAAGCTAACTCCAATTCACTTATCCTTGGCAAATAAGCTAATCTTCACTCAAGTATTTTTTAGAGAAGAAAAACCAGAACAGGAGCAGAAGCTTTGCTAACTTTTAAGCTAACTCCAATTCACTTATCCTTGGCAAATAAGCTAATCTTCACTCAAGTATTTTTTAGAGAAGAAAAACCAGAACAGGAGCAGAAGCTTTGCTAACTTTTAAGCTAACTCCAATTCACTTATCCTTGGCAAATAAGATCATCTTCACTCAAGTATTTTTAGAGAAGAAAAACCAGAACAGGAGCAGAAGCTTTGCTAACTTTTAAGCTAACTCCAATTCACTTATCCTTGGCAAATAAGATCATCTTCACTCAAGTATTTTTAGAGAAAAAAAAACCAGAACAGGAGCAGAAGCTTTGCTAACTTTTAAGCTAACTCCAATTCACTTATCCTTGGCAAATAAGATAATCTTCAGTCAAGTATTTTTTAGAGAAGAAAAACCAGAACAGGAGCAGAAGCTTTGCTAACTTTTAAGCTAACTCCAATTCACTTATCCTTGGCAAATAAGCTAATCTTCACTCAAGTATTTTTTAGAGAAGAAAAACCAGAACATGAGCAGAAGCTTTGCTAACTTTTAAGCTAACTCCAATTCACTTATCCTTGCCAAATAAGCTAATCTTCACTCAAGTATTTTTTAGAGAAGAAAAACCAGAACAGGAGCAGAAGCTTTGCTAACTTTTAAGCTAACTCCAATTCACTTATCCTTGGCAAATAAGCTAATCTTCACTCAAGTATTTTTAGAGAAGAAAAACCAGAACAGGAGCAGAAGCTTTGCTAACTTTTAAGCTAACTCCAATTCACTTATCCTTGGCAAATAAGATCATCTTCACTCAAGTATTTTTAGAGAAAAAAAAACCAGAACAGGAGCAGAAGCTTTGCTAACTTTTAAGCTAACTCCAATTCACTTATCCTTGGCAAATAAGATAATCTTCAGTCAAGTATTTTTTAGAGAAGAAAAACCAGAACAGGAGCAGAAGCTTTGCTAACTTTTAAGCTAACTCCAATTCACTTATCCTTGGCAAATAAGCTAATCTTCACTCAAGTATTTTTTAGAGAAGAAAAACCAGAACATGAGCAGAAGCTTTGCTAACTTTTAAGCTAACTCCAATTCACTTATCCTTGCCAAATAAGCTAATCTTCACTCAAGTATTTTTTAGAGAAGAAAAACCAGAACAGGAGCAGAAGCTTTGCTAACTTTTAAGCTAACTCCAATTCACTTATCCTTGGCAAATAAGCTAATCTTCACTCAAGTATTTTTAGAGAAGAAAAACCAGAACAGGAGCAGAAGCTTTGCTAACTTTTAAGCTAACTCCAATTCACTTATCCTTGGCAAATAAGATCATCTTCACTCAAGTATTTTTAGAGAAGAAAAACCAGAACAGGAGCAGAAGCTTTGCTAACTTTTAAGCTAACTCCAATTCACTTATCCTTGGCAAATAAGATCATCTTCACTCAAGTATTTTTAGAGAAGAAAAACCAGAACAGGAGCAGAAGCTTTGCTAACTTTTAAGCTAACTCCAATTCACTTATCCTTGGCAAATAAGCTAATCTTCACTCAAGTATTTTTAGAGAAGAAAAACCAGAACAGGAGCAGAAGCTTTGCTAACTTTTAAGCTAACTCCAATTCACTTATCCTTGGCAAATAAGCTAATCTTCACTCAAGTATTTTTTAGAGAAGAAAAACCAGAACAGGAGCAGAAGCTTTGCTAACTTTTAAGCTAACTCCAATTCACTTATCCTTGGCAAATAAGCTAATCTTCAGTCAAGGATTTTTAGAGAAGAAGAAGAAACGGAGAAGCTTAGCTAGCTTTTAAGCTAACTCCAAGTCACTTATCCTTGGCAAATAAGCTAATCTTCACTCAAGTATTTTTTAGAGAAGAAAAACCAGAACAGGAGCAGAAGCTTTGCTAACTTTTAAGCTAACTCCAATTCACTTATCCTTGGCAAATAAGATCATCTTCAGTCAAGGATTTTTAGAGAAGAAGAAGAAACGGAGAAGCTTAGCTAGCTTTTAAGCTAACGTAAAAACACTCAAATGAGCGCTTATGTGGTACAGTACACTTAGGAATCCTTCTGGAACCCCATTACAGCATGAATTAAGTAATTAACTATGAACTAAAAATTAGCAGGTCATTTAATGAACAATGCGACAGCTACACAGTAAGCACACATGTTTGAAAACTGGAAACAAATCAGCTTTGCTAAAGGACTATATAACTCATTCAGAGACATTTTTTACACTTATATTTACATGACAATATATACCGTTAAGGGATACACTTGATATCGGTACAACTTTGGGGTTTTTCCCCATGCAACAAAAGTAGAGCCAAGCAGCCAAGCGTAGCGAAATCAATTTTTAATGGCTTTTCTAGCACGGAGACGACAAACACACACACGCGCGCGCACACGCACGCACACAAGCACACACACACATGCACAGACACCTAAATACATGACGATAAGCTTGACACATGCAGACGTGCGCGTTGACAAGTGCACCAAAGCAAAAATATGCACACGTGTCCAAACACACACGTAACGGCCAAACGTACACATTCGATCATGTGAAACACACACACACACACACACACGCACACACGGATGGTGACAAAAAAGTAAAGGTCAAACTGAACCCAAGCCTGATGGATAGAGGTCAAAAGTATGCCGTTGCATAACAGGATATCATAGCAAAGATTAGAACAACTTTTTGGGTGAAAGCTTTTTTAGTCTTGAATGTCACACTTGTTTGTTTCGTGGCGACAAATCGACAATGTCCTCCCCTTTTAATTAGCTGCCAATCAAGTCGAAGACCTTATTGCTGGGAATACACACTCGTTCCTCACGCGAGGACGGCTCCAAACTGCATGCGTTGGTACGAAGCTATCAAAAATCAATAAAAAGTCAACACATTGAATTCAGCGTTATTCGATTTTTTTGCCGTCTCATATTACAGAATTGCTTTATGGTGGCCACAATATGAATCATGAGATTATTTTTTTATGTTGCCAGAGTATTCGATTACACGAGTAATAATCCATCAACTTGTTTCAAGTGCGACAAAGCTCGCCACATAATATATTCCATGAAATTGGGAAACGCCTTGTAAAGTTTTTTTTTCTCCTTCATTTTTCAACAGTGATGTTAGCAGTGCTGTATTTCCTTTTTGAGCTTTAAAGATGTTATTTATAAATATGCAAAGACTCACCTTTTGTTTAAATATTTCAGCACACACCAGTTTCACTCTGCTCTCCTTTCACGCATCCCTTCCCTGCCAAAATCATCCCTGGTATTTTTTATTTTTATTTTGAAAGAATCCAAAATGGAAGAACCTTAAGAAAAAATAACATACATCCATACGTTGAAAATCCTGGTGAGGGCAAAAACAAGAATAATCCTTCTTTATGTATAGAGACAATCCCTTGCTTGTATCAAAAGCGCTCGGAGGAGGAGGAGGGTGGGGGTTTGAGGGGGGGACGGGGGGGGGGGCGTAAAAGAGAAAGCTTATATAGTGGAGGAAAGCGAGGATGGAGATGCTTAATCCTCGTCTTCACATCCAGTCCTTGTTTGAATGACACGTCCGGTGGCGTCCTCCTCCTTGCTGGCTCGTGAGCATCTGAGGTGCAAGAGAGAAACAGCGCGCGAGCATGTGTGTGTGCGCGCGTGTGTGTGTGTCTGTGTGAGTGTTTGTGTGTCACAGACAGAATGAGAAGGTGCTGGCGTCACGCTCGCCCTCCCGTGTGCGGCTATGTTTGTGATTCCTGCACTCAGCACACATCTCAGCGCGCGTGTGCGCGCGTGTGTGCGCGCGCATGCGTGTGCGCGTGTGCGCGCGCGCGTGTCATCCGTGCTACACTTGAGAGCTGTTTTTTTCAGCGTGCGCCCACCTCCCTTTGCTCCGTCCCCGTATGCGTGCGTGCGTGCGTGCGTGCGTGCGTGCGCGCGCGTTGTCAAATATAGCAAGTGTACACTCTGCCTCTGTCTGCCCCTCAGCTCTCCCACGGTGACACAAGAGAGGATGAGGGAGTCGGAATGCTTGGACGTGGAGAAAGAGGGGATAAAGATAAAGTAAGATGGGAGGGGGGGGGGGGACACAAGGAGGAGGGGTTTGGGCTGGGGGGCGTGGGGTGGGGTCTCATCAGCTGATTCCAGTAAAGATGAGAATCTCCCTCTCGGCCACATGGGCTTTTCTCCTCCTCCCTCCATTTTTCCCCCCCTGCTCACGTCTTCCATTATTTCCTTCCCTATTGCCTGTGGCAGCTGTCGTAATACTGGCGTCTTGTGCGTGCGTGCGCGTGCGTGTGCGTGCGTGCGCGTGCGTATCATGCACATCAGAGCCACCTTTCGTTTTGATATTTTCCTCTTTGCATAACGACAATATGCTCATTTTGGTGTCCAAATAAAAACAGTAGGCAGGCAAGCTCAGCTTTATTGATGCAGCCAGGGCGGTATTAATTATTGAGGGCGTACAAATAATTTGCATCATACTGAAAGAAGTCCTGAGTCATTTTATTGACGGTTATGTTATTTGAGGCGCGGCATTTATTTATTCGCCGGGAATAAATGCCCAGTCATTAATTGTTGTGGGAGCCTCTATTTGAGGAAAAATACTCACCAGAGCCACCTCTATTAAGGCAGAATTTTTCAACGCCATACCTCCAACAAATGGGTTTAGATTATGTGTACCGGTACTCCTACATTACAGCAACTCAGTGGCATGAGCAGTTTTTGTGTTGTTATTTGAGGTTCAGCTTCTTCTTTTTTAGTTTCATTATTATTAGCGTGATTGACCCCCCCCCCCCCCCCCCCTCCGTCATTAATAGGGGCAAGGGCTACTTTTTGAGGAAATACTCTCGACTGAGCATCATGCGAGTTATCTTTATGAAGGCAAAAATAATAAACAAGATGCCTCTTTTCAGGTGCGGTGGGTTCAGATTATGCATACAGTACTTTTGATGTCCGTGTGAACATCACGTAACAGTTTCTGCTGTTGTTGTTATTTGAGGTGCGGTGTTAATATATCACATGGTTAACACAATTTGAGGAATTACGCTCAGCTGAGTTAGTTAAAGGAGTTACCCTTTCCAAAGGGCAGACTTATCACTAGACTTTGTGGTTGTTATTGTTATTTGTGGTGTGGCATTTATTTATTTGCGTGAACAAAATTCCCAGTCATTAATTGGGGCAGAGGCCTCTATTTGAGGAACTTTGCTCAACTGTGCGCCATATGCGTTCGTCTCTTGTTATATTATATTATAATACAATTTAACACCATACCTCTGATAAAACACTCCCGCGTTTCCTAACCAGGGTTTACGTGGAATTTATTTTCCCAGACTCGTGGCACATGCCAAAATCACAACAGCCGTGAGGAGTCAACTGTCGTGTCTCTTTAGCTGACCGATGAAAAGAAAGTCCGACTGCTATCGTGGGTCGGAATATTATTCATGTCGAGGATTTTCGTTCCTGATATTTAAAGTTGAAATGCCCGCTTACTGCTTAGTAGTCTGAGCTCGACAGCGAGCTGAACTTTGGCGGCACGATGCAAGAAATGCTGATAGTTGCATTTTAAATATCAAATGTTGACATCAATGTTTGGCTTAAAAACTGCTGGCATGGATTCAACGCCATTTTGTTTTTCCTTTTTTCCCCTCAATTGGGTAAAATATCCTCATTGAATTGCGCAGGCACTAAATTCTGTCTAAAAAAAATGGTCTGCTTGGCATTTCCTGTTTCACGGTAGCAATTCATGGCTGTAAAGTAGAATGTAGTATGTCACGCAGCATATAATTACTTGTCTGCTTCCCTCCCCGCTTCACAGTATGGCACATTTATTGTTCCTCTAATGAGCAGCAGAATCGTTTGGCGCTTAAATCAGGCCGAAGCTTAAGAAGTCGTCCGGTCTTTCTGCGGTGCCACTTGTTTTGTTTTGTGTCCCTTCGGACGATTTGGCCGGCGAGCACGCGCGACCTTGAGCACTTCATCACTGGCTGGCGGCTCCAAGGCGAGCGTTATTAAAGCGCCACCGTAACACGCGACCTTCCCGGGAACGAGCGGCGTGAAAATCTTGAAAGGGGGGGGGGGGGGGCTGGCGTAACGGCGCGTCGCCTTGAAGCGGGGGGAAGTCAATCATTTCATATCGCTTGGCTCTCTGTGTGATGTCACACTTGTGACGCCCGTCAAGCCTGTGGAGCGAGTTGACAAACTCAAGTTAATCGCACCTGCCGCCATTGAAAGTGCCTCTGATTAACGGCAAATACATTTCAGATATTCTAGTAGAATTTTCCTGCCATTTTTTTAATGTTTGTATTTTTGCTGACAAACTGGTCATAATTCCCTCCATCTTGTAGAAGGCCGTGATTCCAGATGAAGACAAACGGTCCAACCTTGCATTCATAAGACCGTAACACATTTTCCCACGTGTGTTTGGGAGATTTGGGTTGGCAAATACTAAATTAGTGTACGTCATATTTTGTTCATTGCATATAGAAAGATTCAAAAACAGTCCAAGCAAACAATCGAGAAGCCACCATATTTGAACAGGGAACATCAATTCCCACTCATACATTAAGATGATACCATTTTAGCTTGCTTTCTTTTTTTTCTTTTTTCTTTTTCTTTTTTTTTTGTGTGTGTGTGGGTGAGTTTGTGTATGTGCGTGTGTGCGTGCGTGCGTGCGTGTATTTGTTAGCTCACCAAAAAACCTATTAGAAAAAATCTCATACCGTTCACCTAAACCGAACACCGCCGTCAGGAGACCCGAGGAAGGACCAAAGAAAACCAAGCAAGGTGAAATCCAGCACCGACCAGACACCCCCCCCCCCACCAGAACTCCTCCCCAGCCCAAGAAACATCCAGACCCCAACAAATCCAAAAAACATAAAATCAGGGAGGCCTCAAGAGACCGAAGGAGAGACCGAGAAAAGGAAGGAAGGACAGACGAAGCGGCGTGAGATCCACTTTAGCTTGCTTTCTATTTGTGTCCATCCTCCCCCCTGCAGCTTCCAGCGCCAACGCCTCGTGAAAAAAAAAAAAACACCACATTGGTCATCGGGCTAGCGCGCACGTAAACAAAGAAGCGGAACAGGAAGTGTGGGCGTTGGCAGCGTCGCCATTGGTCATGCGCGTATTCCTGGAAAACCTCCGTCTATTTTAGCCGCCGCTAAATAGGACGCCGTCTTTCCGAAGGTGGTTGCGAGGGATTGGCTGGCTTGAGGACTGAAGAATTTGCATCGCGTTGTGTCGCTTCCGCGAGGCTACTTTGCGGCCGCGGCGCCCGCTCCACCCAACATCCATCCTTCCAAAATTGGATCGGGTTTTGCTCGCTTCCTATTTATTATCCACTCGGCATCTCGGCCAAGGACTATTGAGACCGCTTTTTCTGCGGCTGCGGCAACCAATCACCATCGGGTTCTCCTGGAGCCGCCCGCTATTTATAGGCCGCCGTCTCAATGACCTTCTCTAATCGAAGAGGTCAATGCCAAAGTCTCCATTTCGTTAAAGCATGTCCCTCGTACTTTACCTCGGTGTTCCTATTGGAAAAAACTCCAGACAAGCTTCCGCTCCATCATTTTGGCAAGTAGACAAACACGATATAGTATTCGTTATTGTTTCTTGAATCAATTTGATATTCCGACTTTAAGGGAATGTTTCAGCAAGGCCCAATTCTGATTTGTTGGCAGAAGTTATGAAACTTGTCATGCGCAAAAAAAAGTATGTTATTGAACAATATTTAATTAACGGAACTCATTTTCATCACAATTATCAACTATCAGTACTTGGTATCGGCAGATACTCGAATGTAAGAACGTGCACTTTTGTCAATACCTAATAAGAACGTCCTTATATTTTTGTCCATCGAGGGCACCGTTTATTTGGCACGTTGCCTGAGGGTCAAAGCACAGAACACAACATAAAAAATAAAAAAAATAACGGCAGGTGAAGTTGATAAACGTTAGATGAATTCCATAAATATCGGCATCTGGCGAGCGCGACTGGCCGCCTGCGGGCGTCTCGTCCGATAGACTGCTGCCTGATGAAGACGGCGGGGGGAAAGATTTTTAACACCAGATGAGAGGACAAAGTGAGCTTGATTAATTCAGTCTTCCGGGGGAAGAAGTGGGACGCGTCCACATTTGCTGGCTGCTATTATTTGTCTGGCAAAAGACGAGGCATATGATTTGCATTACAGTCACTCATATGGACAACAAGTATTGGGGCTACAGGAAGTGGCAAAATGGAAAAAGTTGGACTTATGCCTGCGTCTGGAGTATCTGCGCCGTCCCCCGGACCGGTCGGTGTCAGCCAAGACGAATGGTTCCAGGTCTTGATATTAACACCAGGTCTGGCTGCAGCGCAACCTTCACTTCCCGCCGCTATCCATCTTGACACACACATAGATTGTATATGCTCATCCCCGGCGGGGTGGGAGAGGAGGGCGGGGGGGGGGGGGGGGGGGGGGGGGGTCGATCTGCGCTCCCCCTCCCCGCCTGCTTTTTCCTTTTTTTATTTATTTTTTTATTTTTTATTTTTTATTTTTTTTTAGAGCTCAGTATTGTTCATTCGGAAATGTCATCATCATTTCTTTTTTTTCTTTTTTTTTTATATATATATATATATATTTTTTTTTTTTTTTTTTTTTTTTTTTTTTTTTGTGCGTGCGTGCATGCATGCGTGTATATGTTAGCTCACCAGAAAACCTATTAGAAAAAATCTCATACCGTTCACCTAAACCGAACACCAGGAGATGCTTTTTCCGATCATCTATGATTCGGCCCTCGCGCGGATGAGACACATTTATGGGCCGCCGCCGGTTTCGGTTGAAATCAATAGCTTCTTAATTCATGGCTCGGAACGGATTTTTTCTCACTTGCGTCTGCCTTCACTGCATTTTTCGTCACTCAGGATATTGCATTTTACTCTATCTGCATCATCACACACACACAAAAAAACGATGTCTGTATGATTGTTCCACAAGATTACACATAATAACAAATAAATTGAAATCCAATCCAGCATTCATGTTTTGAATCCGATGGTTTCACACTCAATCACGTTGTTCTTTCATCTGACAGCATGATGACATCCTGTATGATGCTTACTGACTTTTGGGGGGGGGGGGGGGGGGGGTGAACATTTTGTGACCCCGATGATGAAAAAAAACCTGATGTTTTCAGATTCTCCCTCAGCCACGCGAGCTGTCACTGCCTGATGAATTAAGCGTTCGCGGGATTAGGAAGTATTGCAAAAGCACAAAATCCCTCTTTCGCTCCACCGCTCGGACACTTTCATTAATTTGTCCGCAGTTTGATTTGCTGTTGATCACGCGGCAGG
The DNA here is from genome assembly GCF_054856555.1 of Leptonotus elevatus. NCBI lineage: Eukaryota > Metazoa > Chordata > Actinopteri > Syngnathiformes > Syngnathidae > Leptonotus > Leptonotus elevatus. Next base: position 1,310,835 of record NC_141255.1, read on the forward strand.
CAGGCAGGCAGGGAAGGGATTTCCTTTAGCGGGGGATGACGACGGGCAGGCAGGCTTGAGCCGGCTGCCTCGGACAAAGTGGAGGGCAGGAGGTGGAGGAAGGGGGGGGGGGGTCAGTGAGGGGCAACAGAAGCGCGGGAATAAAAAGCAGTGCATCGTCCCGAAAAGGGGTTGCGACATTTTGCGACTCCTTGTGAAACAAAAATGATTGCTTGAAAGGCTCCCTGCGTGGACGTGGATCACTCCCTGACGTTATTAAGGAGCATTTAGTATCACTCTTACGTCACAATATTGCTTTTTGTCTGCCATAAGTGCTTCCATTGGTCGGCGTGCGTTGCCTGGCAACGTCAGTTTATTGAAGTCATCTGAGGCTGCGCTTGAACAACGGGACTATTTTGGGGATATGTCTTGGTTGCAGGTTTTAGTTGAGGAATCCTTGCACAGGTACATGTGGTAATTAGTATGCGTGCATGATGCAACTTATCGATTTTTTTTTTTATTGCCTTGGCCAAGAAGGTGTTGTTTTAGTGCCGTTTTGTTGGCTCGTGTGAAATTGTTGAGGCGCAAATTGAGGCTAAAGGAAGAAATCATTTTCATCAATTCATTCAATCGTCTCATTTTATTGCAACTTGTGACCAGAGCAACTCATATTTTTTTCTTTTTCTTATGAATACACATTTTATAATTACAATTTCACTCAAATGTGCCATTCTTTTTTTTTTTGTCTTAAAGGGTCAGTGTGTAATCTTTAGCGCCATCTAATGGTGAACTAATAATTCATTCAATTTAAAAACTCACTATTGATTTCAATAACATGCAAAAGAAATATGTTCTATCACATCAACCTACACTTTTTTTTTTTTTAGTACATAATTATCACTAATTATATGACATGGCTGGAGCCTCACCTGACATGTTTCGGCGCCATCTTCCTGCTACAGATGCCCAAAGGACAACTTTGCGAACTTAGTTAGCTCTGGTGGTGCTTGGCATCTAGCGTCGGACCCAAGCACAGCTGGGGGCCTCCTGCAGGTGGTCGTCGCTTCGACCCGTGATCGGGGCTTCCGCCGCTTGTCACAATTTCGAAAGCTTTTTACTACCTTTCGCTCTTGTTAGCCACTCCAGCTTATGGCTTCGATTAACTCCCACTAGTTGCTCTTGTTAGCTTCTCCGGCTAAATCCGGCTCGCTCAGTAATTCGGCGATGCTTGCCGGGCGGGCTTCGCACCAGCGGCCAAGTCGCCGCCGCTCAGCGAGATGCTCATATTTGCTCACCCAAAGTTAAGAACTCGTGGTAGGCTTGCGAAGTGTGGTCTCTCTCAGCCACCGTACTGTGCGTGCTTCAAAATGCATGCTCTTCGGCTGCATTCTATGATATAGTGACATCTAGTGGTCAACTATTATATCTACTTTTACATGAATAATTCCTGTATGGAATGAATCATACAGGAATTATTCATTAATTATCATTTATTATTCCTGTATGGAATGAATCATGGGCGGCACGGTGGCTGACTGGTTAGCACGTCCGCCTCCCAGTGCAAAGGTTGTGAGATCAAGTCCGGGCTTCGGCCTTCCTGGGTGGAGTTTGCATGTTCTCCCCGTGCCTGCGTGGGTTTTCTCCGGGTACTCCGGTTTCCTCCCGCATTCCAAAAAACATGCATGGCAGGTGAATTGGACACTCCAAATTGTCCACAGGTGCGATTGTGAGTATGGTTGTTCGTCTCTGTGTGCCCTGCGATTGGCTGGCAACCAGTTCAGGGTGTGCCCCCGCCTACTGCCCGAAGCCAGCTGGGATAGGCTCCAGCAACCCCCGCGACCCTTGTGAGGACAAGCGGTACAGAAAATGGATGGATGGATGGATGGAATGAATCATAAACAGTTTGTAATATTAATAATGATAAATAATGAATCATTGTCAGCACAAAACATTCAGGTTTTTGCTAGAATTTAAATGTTAGGAAAAGCTTACTGGAACATCTGAACTTTAGTCAGGGTTAGTTCAAGACACTCTAAATGGGGACAGGTGTCACAGCCCCGTTTATGAGAGGGTGTGCACACTTGTGCAACTATATTACTGAGGTTATTTTTACTTTCTCTCTCAAAAAGGTTAAAAAAAGAAAAGGAAAGAAAAGAAAGTGAGTGTTGCACATCCACAACTACAGTATTACAGCCTGTGCCTATTTTTATTCTTGCTCCTTTTAAGTGAAGCCTGTGAAACAAAAAGGGTGTTACCGAGTACTTTATTAAGCAAGGTTATCTGCTTGCTCTTGGTTGGCGTGCAATATAAATGAAGCGCACGCATGTTGACACGCTGTTACCACCTCCACTTGCTTCTCTTTTTTTGCACACACGTGAACGAAGAAGAAGCACGCACACGCGCACGCGCACGCCGCCAGCGCCAGCGCCATTATGTATAGCCACGCTCGGCTCGAAATGAAAAGGGCTTTCCAGCTCATAACATTATTAAAAATCAATTTATCCGCTTTCGTGCTTCTTCACTTCCTGTCCTCCGCCGCGTGCCCCCCCCCCCCCCGCCCCCACCTGCGTCGTCCGACTCCATTATAGCAATGAAGCTTGCTCTTTTGATTACACGCTGCCGCAGACTTCCCCTTCGTGTGTATTTCATTAGCCATGCATCCCACATCTTGTTGACATTGTTTCCACTCTGCTTTGAAGAAGAACCACATTCAAGTAGCCCGTTTGTGTAAGTCCAGGTGGCAAGCGAAATGCAACCCAAATTGGGTGAAATGGCAAACCCGGCACTGGGTCCAAAACCAAGCCAATGCTGGGTTGTTTATACCCAGCACATTGGGTTGAGGTCGTCCCCGGGGCCTCCTGCCGGTAGGACATGCCCCGGAACACCTCCCCAGGGAGGCGCCCAGGAGGCATCCGAACCAGATGCCCCAGCCACCTCAACTGGTTCCTCTCAACGTTAAAGAGATTGAGGTGGCTGGGGCATCTGGTTCGGATGCCTCCTGGGCGCCTCCCCGGGGGAGGTGTTCCGGGCATGTCCTACCGGCAGGAGGCCCCGGGGACGACCCAGGACACGCTGGAGAGACTACGTCTCACGGCTGGCTTGGGAACGCCTTGGGATCCCATCGGAGGAGCTGGCTGAAGTGGCTGGGGAGAGGGAAGTCTGGGCTTCCCTGCTAAAGCTGCTGCCCCCGCGGCCCGACCCCGGATAAGCGGAATTGAAGACGGAACGGAACGGAACGGAACATTGGGTTGAGGGTTTGACCCAGCACGTTGGGTCAAGATTTTGATCCAAGTCCAAATTCAATCTTAAACCCAATCTGGGTAAAAATAAATAAATAACCCAACCTCTAAACCAAATCCACGGCATCAAGTGGGTTAGGAAAACAACCGCACATTTTTTTTTAGTCGGAAATAGACGTGTGTCTTTCTGTTTTTAGCCTCCACTCTGGGGAACCATCAACCGCTCGCTGGCTTTTTTAGCACACGCTGCTGACCGTCTGCGCCGCACGCGTAACATGCACTCACACGTCGGCACGTCAGCAAGCTTAATGGCGGAGACGTGTGTGAAGGCACGGAAACGGGCTTTTTCACAGATCCGGGGAAATAGTGCGGACTGAGGGATCCTCTTACACTTGGCCTTTTTTTTTTTTTCCTCAAAGCCACCTGACACTCACCTCGCCATTTAGTATTGTTAAAGAGCTCACAAAGTTCATGTAGTACAAAAGACTTGGTCGAGAAAGCAAATTAGGAGAGAAAAAAAAAACCGTCCTATTGTTTCTGCAATGAAGCCATTCTACTTTTCCGCACATCCTTCGTCTCATTCGTTCTGCATCCCGTCACACTAATGAGCAATTAACTCCATCATTCCTTATTTATTAGCCTTCACGAGTTCATTTCCTGTTCAAAACACGTCGCGCCTTGATTGGCATCTTGCGCTGATTACAAATCACCCCCGAGAGAGCGCCGGGCTGCCGCACGTCCTTGTTTACACTGCGCAGCGTTGCACATTTTTTGCGAGAAATGCTTCTTAGACGGTGATTTGAAATGTGGATCAACTGAGATATTTTTGTTGGGATTTTTTTTTTCCTTCTCTATTTGTTGGCATGAGAAAAGCTGAGCCACTTTACATATAATAAATGAGATAAAAGCTCTCTCATTTGGCATCTTTATTAAAAACATGCTCCGAGTACACCAAGTGCAAATGACGTCCTTCAAAATGTCTTTGTACGCCTACTCGATGAAAAAAAAAAGTAGTATCGGTACATACTGGAATACACGATGGAATAATAATGATGATCACGTCTTAATTGGTCACGTCTGTTGGATCGAGACGTTCATCGTACCGTCAGTCAACTCATGATTACAGTAATCATTTTGAAACTACGAGCAATACACACTTGAACTGGTGATTTAAAAATAATAATAATAATATATATTTTTTTTTGGGGTCATCGTATGAGAATAGCAGAGGCTTCCCCCAGAGTACTTGTGCAAAGCATGCTGGGAGAAAGAGGTGGGGGGGAAAAAGTGCTGAGTCTTTGATGCTAATATGAAGTGTCATCCTCCCTCGCACTGCTCTGCGTGTGTGTGTGTGCGTGCGTGCGTGCGTGCGCGTGTGAGTGTATACAGTCGGCCTATGTGTGCATGTGCTGCTCAGGGAAACTTATGCAATTAGGTTTTTTTTATGCACCGACTGAGCTTTTTGATGGACCCCAAAAAAAGCACACACACAATCCACTGCCAAACAGGTCTACTGGCTTGTTATAAAGTTGTAGGACAACGCGTCTAAAAATAGCGTCACAGCGCTACTGTTGCTAAAAAAAAAAAAAGAAAAAAGAGGGGAAAAAAATGTATGCCAATGCAGACAGACTCAAGCATTCACAGATGCTCAATGCTGAAAGTAACACGTTGTTTTTAATTGACTTGTAATTGACTTACATTTGTTTTGTAAATTATTCATTTTGGTTTTGTATTTTTAGTTGCATGCTGAGGTGTTTTGTGTACTGCGCATGTCACGAGCCAGAGAGAGAGAGAGAGAGAGAGAGAGAGAGAGAGAGAGAGAGAGAGAGAGGTGTAACCGAGCGAGCCTCGTTGGAGGAGAGACAAATAAAAGAGGGACGTGCATGAATCCTGTCCTGCCGCGTCTGGTTAATTTAGCAGCAAGACAACAGAAAACATCATAAACTCGCACGCACACACGCACGCACGCACGCACATACACATACTCACCCACACACACACACAAAATAATAATAATAATAATAAATAAAAAAAATAAAGAGCAATGATGATGACATTTCCGAATGAACAATACTGAGCTCTTTATTAAAAAAAAAACAAAAAAACATCATAAAGTCGAAATTATTTGTAGCCCGCCTTTTACCCAGCCTCCGAGAAACGACAACAAACATCTTAGAGCACATTAGCATAACAAAACATGCAGCTTTTTTCAGATCCTGAATAGGATTTTTTTTTCTCCCGCTGTTCTTTTTATTCCTCTTATTCTGCTCAGAGCCACTAGAGGGCATACTTGCATGGTCGCCAAGCTGTTTATTGCCAATCCCAGTTGAAGTTTACCCTAAATCTAGTAAGCATAAAAGAAAGACAATTACACGTCGTGTATTAACCAAACACAGCATTACCAAAGCTCACTAGCTTAATGCTCGCACACAATGTAAAAAGCCATAGACACGCTAACGAGACTAGCATCTGTGTTGTAGTCGTACTAAACCTTTGAAATTAGCGCAGTTTTGTTTTGACGGTCTTCTTCTGTGTTTTATTAAATTATGTGAGTAGTTTATATGAATTATACTACCCCCTGTTGGCAAAAGAGCGCACATCAAAAGAAGGCTCATTCAATTAAATAATGAAATCATGATATACAAACTACTTGGCATTCAGTTTTATTATGTTATGACTATGCTTTTATAAAGTAAAGTGAGTGTACTATAGAGTGCTATTTTACTTGCTAAAAATGTTCATGATTTTTTTTTTGCCAGCCGGAACGGATTAATGGGATTTCTATTCATTTCAATGTTCGGAGATGATTTGCTAGAATAACACGAGACATGAAAATGACATATTTCTCTTTTCTGCCTCGCAGCCATCGGCGTCCAGATGACTCTGGAAGTGATGGAATCCAGATTTTGGGCCATCACATCACAGGTTCGTATATCATGAACATCATGCAACCGCGCATGTAATAACGCGGAGCGTCTCCGCATGGCTGCTTTGGTGTCTTCGCTTTTTTGTTCCCTTTCCATTTTCTAAACACTTCTACCTCCATTTAATAGTCCATCCATCCATTTTCTGTACCGCTTGTCCTCACAAGGGTCGCGGGGGTCCATTTTCTGTACCGCTTATCCTCACAAGGGTCGCGGGGGTTGCTGGAGCCTATCCCAGCTGGCTTCGGGCAGTTGGTACAGGGGTACACCCTGAACTGGTTGCCAGCCAATCGCAGGGCACACAGAGACGAACAACCATACTCACAATCACACCTGTGGACAATTTGGAGTGTCCAATTCACCTGCCATGCATGTTTTTGGAATGCGGGAGGAAACCGGAGTACCCGGAGAAAACCCACGCAAGCACGGGGAGAACATGCAAACTCCACCCAGGAAGGCCGAAGCCCGGACTTGATCTCACAACCTTTGCACTGGGAGGCGGACGTGCTAACCTGCTAACCAGTCAGCCACCGTGCCGCCTCCATTTAATAGTGTGTGATGAAAAGTCTCTCCTCCTTCTTAACGGGAAATTAAATGTACGTCCTCAGCACTAAATTAGGACGCGTTTCACCAGCCAACCGGCCGTGAAAGAAAGAGCGCTTCGGCTGCTTTGCGAAAGACTGATAAAAGGTGTCCTTCCACACCTCCAAGGCAGCATTTTTAGACGTGGCAGGTGTTGCAAAGCTCAGCCACCTCGTCGCCCCCGCAGTGGCAAAAGATAGCGATTAAAAGAGCATTAAGGCCTGTGGCTGTCCGTTAAATGATGGATGGCAAAACGCACGAGCTAAAGTGCAACGCGCGACACTCCCGTGTCCTTTTGGAGACGTTCGTATATATGCGGCCCCCGGAAGTCGCGTTGTGTCTGCGTCGCGTCCCGCGTAGCCGTCTGGACGGGCAACGCATACGCCATCAAGTGTCGTCCGTGCTCATCAGCGAGGAGCTCGCCGGTTCTTGTTGTTTTCAGGCGCCGTTCTGGATCGCGCTTGAATAATTGACTGTAACTTCCTCACGGCGCACTCGCGAATGAACTCCAGATTACAAAAGAAGTAAAGGTCCCCCTTCATGATCTTACATAACGTGGATGTCATGCATCATTTTTTTTTTTTCAAAGGTTGGTGTATGTGCATGCGCCCGCTCACGGCACACATGATCCACTTGTGTGTGCGTTTCTTATACGCTTCCTCTCTTCTGTCAACTTTAAGTTCTCAGCACCCTCGGGGGGGGGGGGGGGGGTTAAAGAATGAAAATGGAGCCAACAGCCGTCACGTGGCATCCAACACATTTGATAACTTTAATAGTTCTCATATTGGATCGGTTGCAGGTGCACCTCATGTTGATGCCAATTTACGAGTAATATTTCATATTTCGATTTCTTCATATTTCCTCAATGGCCTAGCTAACATAATACTGCCTTAAAACCAAACAACAACAACAACAACAAAGAGTGGGTAGCTGTGCAGCATTTTTGTGTGTGCGCGCGTTTGTGATATATTTGATAACATCTGGCTCACATTGTCATTATTAATCAAGTGATGCTTATTTCTCTCCCGTGTTTGTGTCTTCGCAGCCAAACGACACTGATGTAAGTGATTTCATCACCCCGCCCGTTGCTGTCAAACCTAATTTTAACATCTTCGGCACCTGCTGAGCTCTGTCAAACCCGCCTCACGCTCTCCACTTAACCAGATTGCACACTCACACACTCACACACACACACACACACACACACACACACACACACACACACACACACACACACACACACACACACACACACACACACACACACACACACACACACACACACACACACACACACAGGCCGCAATAAATGAATTCGATGACATCAAAAGAGGCCCCGAGTTAAGTCACAATCGCGCCCCAAATCAACACCTCCCTTCACACGAGCTCACCTGCCCTTTTGCACCTCAGCTTGACGGTTCCGAAACATTTTCATCACTTTTTTCTGTTCTTATCCCGCAGTGCTCTGACGCGGAAGGAATTTGTCCTCTTCGCTGTGACAGCTTTGTGAGTGTACGCCGCCGCCGCCCACCCGCTTACCTCCTCAGTCGTCTCGGGAAGATCTCAACCTCCCGCAGTCCGAGTTGAAAGAGCTTATTTGTCTGTTGTGTATCATTCGCATGCAATGGCGGCTCATTACGACGGCCGTAATTGCCTTTTCTGTCTCGTCTCTGTCTCTGGTTGCAGGATATGGAGTGCTACGTGATTGACAATAATGGCTTCGTCCTCGTTTCCAAACAGCGAGCTGACGTCAGTTCACACACAGTCAAAAGCCGAGCAATATAAACACTGACCTGGAACGGTTGTCAAACTGTAATCATACCCGCTGCAACGCCGCGTCCGCATTTTGTGTCTTTGCTGACAGGCCGGAAGGTTCTTTGGCGAAGTTGACGGCGCGGTCATGACGACGCTGATCCGAATGGGCATGTTCAAAAGGTAACATCAACCACACCACTGATGCAGATTGAACAATTTGACACTTTATTGTTATATGTCTAGTTTAAATATTTTTTATGAAAATCTTTCAAATCTTGACGGATAAATGTGCATGCTGTACCTCAAGAACTATAATCGTACCAATTGTACCAAAACGTCAACAATAGTCATATCTGTATTTGATTTAATACATTTTATATGGGGGGAAAAAAATCTATATTATAAAGGGACATTCAGTGATCCCTAGCGCCATCTAGTGGTCAAAGAATAACATTAAAAGCACGCAGGAGCATGCACACTACGGTCGGGATGTAAATTTCATGGCAATATCGTGATATCGCGATATTTAAACTCCCACAATATCGTCGTCGTCGTGTCACGATATTAAAAGCTGAACATCTGTTAAAAAAAAAAAAAGGTCAGGTTGATTTCCATTTGTGCAGTTCTAGCACCCTCTGGTGGCTACTTTTTTAGTGCAGTTTAATTTTCACAAGGTCAGTTTTGGCCCTTCTATATTTAAAATCCACGCTAATGGTCAGATGAAGGGGAACATAATGTGTTAAAGTGTTTATATATTTGCTGTTATGTACAAAAGCACAATATTGTTGTTTTTTAGTATGAGATATATATATATTTTTTTTACAATATTATGACCTTTTTTTAATATCGCCAACCTCCCCACAATATGGTGACAATTATCGTATCGTGATACCACCAAACATTCGCAGCTTCCTTACACCAGTGTGAAGTGTTTTGCCCAAGGACACAATGACACATGACTTGGGGGGGGGGGGGGGGGGATCGAACAGCCAACTTTCTGGTTACCGGACGACCATCTCTACCCCTCAGCCACAGTCGCCAGTTTTCCAGTTTTTAACTGCTTCCAAACAATTTTTTGGTTTTTGTTTTGGAGTATACCTTGTATGCATGTGCTAAATATTCTGCGCTCGTTGAGCGTCTTTCCCTCCCCGTCCTCCATCCTTCCTTATGCCCATCTTTTGAGCCTGACGTCTCATGAGCGACGCGCTATTTTGGAAGCAGCTAAAAGATTTGATCGCGCTTCCTTTGCCACAGGACATTGCGTAAGCAGCGCTCTCCGCGCGTACGCAACTGCAAATATGTGCATTTTTTTGTACACCCTTGTGTGCAAATGATTGACATTTCTTCTTTTTTTTTTTCTTTTTTTTCTATAAAGAGCTCAGTATTGTTCATTCGGAAATGTCATCATCATTTCTCTTTATTTTTATTTATTTATTTATTTATTTATTTATTTATTTATTTATTTATTTATTTATTTATTTATTTATTTATTATTTATTTTTTATTTTTATTTATTTTTTTGACATTCCTTCTATCTCGCTGGGTTATGCTTTTGCCAAATGTACAGTACAGTTAAGAGGTCAAATAGATGTAAATACTCGCTTTGTATTTCCTCAGGGTGTCTCTGTTTGACTATCAGGCGATGTGTAAGATGAACGTACACTCCATCAGCGGTGCCCGGCCACTTCTCAGTGTATGTAAATACTGTTTCTCTATCTACAGATAGATATCTGCATGATCTATCTGATTAATTCCATTATCATCTTCCCCCCCCCCCCCCTTTCTAGTCGTTCTACGCTTTGGCATCCGCCCTCAAGTGGTTCCTTTCCAACTTCCTTCTGTAAGTGTTGCTACTAGCAACAAGCAACGCAGTTCTTTAGTTGGCATATGCCAAAATGTATAATCAAATAAAGGGATTTTCTTTTATTTGTAATTCATTTGTATTCAATTCGTTGACGCATATTATCCTGAATGTGAAGCAGTTGAGTGCATTCCCCTGACAGAACTTTGGGTCTTGGCCCAGTTATGGAAAAACAGTGCAATCTGCTAGAGAGATTGTAATGATGGAGTGGCTAATTGACCACCAACCCCCCCCCCCCCCCTACAACACCCCCCCCCCCCCTTGTCCCCCTTCTGTCCACTCTTCTCTTATCTCCACTTCACAAGGTTTCTCCTTGAGTTTAATATCTGTGGATTCTGGCACACGGAGCACTTTGCAGATGGTGAGTTCACACATGGGGGGGGGGGGGGGGTCATTCTGGGAACGCTGTATACTGTACTCTGAAAACACCAAGATGAACCTTAGTCATTGCAAAATGTTGCAGTCTCATTGTTTCAAGTGACGACATTGTAAATGTAGCTCAGCGTGACTGAGGCTCTTAAATCAAATCGCTGGCTTAGGATGGCAACCTTGAACCTTTCTTTATTCTCCTCCAGCCTCCGTGCACAAGAAAAAGGGGGACATGCTGCAGCCGTGCGACACCGAGTACCCCAGCTTTGTCTACGAGCCGTCGGTCAAAGAGACCAACAGCATCATCAAGTGTGGACGCTGCCAGAAGAAAGTGCACACACTCGCATAGATATAATCCCGCATTGCAGCTCTTCGCTAAACCCACGTCCAGTTTTATAACCCCAAAAAAAATGTCCCACTAAAATCCATTTTCTATGCTTCTGCCTGTATTTATATAACCGCAAGGATGGAAATAAGTGGGCAAAAAAACAGGATTAGATGAGGGAGCATGAGATTATATGAAGCACATGGTGAGTGGTACGTGTGAGGAAAGTATATAAAAAAGAAAGAAAGAAAGAAGGTAAATAGAGCAGGGGAGGAGTGCCTGAGTCAAAACAAGCGAGCGAAAAAGGACCAAGTTGAAGAGGTGGAGTGTAGAGTGTGACGAGCGCCCTCTTGAGTACAGCTGTGGCATGACAACAACATTCCTGCTAACTGCTATGACGTTTGAATGATCGTGTGTGTGCGTGTGTGTGTGTGTGTTACAGGATGTTTGTGGTGCAGCAGATCCCGCAGAGCAACCTGCTGATGTTGGTCGTTCAGGCCGACTGCGACTGCTCCAGACAGCACTCACCGATCACCATGGAGCCCAAAGAAGTCAAATATATCCTTTCCTTACTCATTCTCCACTTTCATTCCATTCCATTATTACCAGTCATTCTCAAACCTTATACACAGAGTACCGCGTAAAAAATTGCCTAGATATGGCAAAATTGTTCTGAAAGTTCATTACAACTCAACTATATCATGTTCTTACGATATGATTTTATAAAGTTAAATAGAATGGATTGCAATTTCCCATATTAAAAACACATTAAAAGATGTTTGCTGTCTGTTATATGCGTATCCTGTCCTTGACCCCCCCACTGAACATAACTCCTCGGTGAAGTGCGAGCGGATGCGTTCCCAGAAAATCCGCCGACGTCCCGAGTCGTGCCACGCTTACCACCCTCAGGTAATCAAGATATGGTTTTGTGTATTTTCAAACTCATAATGACGCAAATTTGTCTTTCAGGAGAATGCAAACGACTGTGGAGGAGCGTCCGCCGCGTCCCTCTCTGCCTCCCTCTTCCTTGTTTGCCCTTCCATCGCCTCATTCTTCTCCAGATTGTGACCTCGATGATTCCACAAGTGGATTTATATATATATATATATATAGTACACCGAAGTCTCGTTATTTTGTTCCTGACAACCCGAAGAACTGTTCCCTCCCTTGGTCAAGTGCTGCAAATTGGCAGGTGTTGCCATGGATACGACTCCATTAGTTACATTCCCTTCCACCACCTCGTATCTCCAAATGAAAAAGGGGACTAAAGAGAAGCAGGTGGCTGCCCGTGACTCACGCGGAATGAATTATGAATCACACGAGTGAATGTAATGGAGCCCATAGGGTAGCAATGAGTTTCTGATTTACCTTCACGCGGAATTTGCATACGGTCATGCATTTCACATCGTCCGGCTCAACTCAACTCAATTCAATTTTATTTATAAAACAACCATTCGCTGCATACAAAGTGTTGTGCATGGAGTCAAAATCAGTCATGCAATAAAGACAGGTAAAACAAAAATAACACAAAATAAATTTATAAATATGTCAAGTAGATAAATAAATAGAAGAAATAACACGAGGGCTTCAACATATAAACTCAATGGAGAGACACTGATGTCTAACTTATATCTTCTTGGTGTCAGGTTCATACTTTAAATAAAATGAATAGCCTTGAATTATTTCAAAATGTTGCACTTAAGGTGGCACGGTGGATGAATGGTTGGTTAACACATCCATTAGACGGTTTTGAGGTGGAGGATTTGACTCTGGACTCTGGCTTGGCGACCCCTGGCCTACGTTAAAGCAAAATATTGAACAGATGCATCAAAATGAAATTGAAATGAGATAAGTTGATCAATAACCCGTCATTATATGGACAATGTCATTTCATTTAAGCAAGTCATAAACAACATATTTATATATGTTGTTGCCTCCTGTACATTAATAGTGTAAATCTGACATCATAGGGTATTTTTTTGTACACTACTAGTTGATCTTTTCTTAAATATGCATGTTTTTACAACAGATTGCCTGACTGACTACCTAATAGTCATTCATAAAGCGCGTGTGCGTGTGTGTGTGTGTATCTGTGTATGTGCAACTGTCATGCAGAAAACATGAATTTATTTGTTTTTATTGACATTATACTTAGACATTGTGCTTTGTGTCATCCTCCACGTTGCAAATAAACAAAGCCATGTTTTGTACGTTCAAGCATCCATTATGTTTTTGTACTGCTTTTGCGTTGTATTTATATTTTGCCCTCGTTTTAAAATGAATAAAACTCAAACGAAATGAAAAGTGAACGATTGATTGTGCCTTGTCATTCTTAAAACGGCCAAAGGGGGGCGCTGTTCACCACTCATTGTTGCTACCTTGCCTGCGGAGCGAGGAAGCAAGCAAGGCGCCAGAGGAAAATGGCGGACGGTGTAGATCACATCGATATCTACGCCGACGTCGAGGAGGAGTTCAGCCAGGTATTTAATCGCAATTTACACATTTTTGCATCCCCGAGCCAATGTTCGTAAACATTTATTTGCAGTCCACGGTGCCTTTTGTGACCGACAAATGTCTTGCTTTGTTGCTCAGTAATTTCCTCTCGCGCGCATCGCAGGCCTTCATTCGCAGTGCTAACAACTTGAAGCCCGCAGTTTCTTGTTGCGTTCTTGGCTAGCAAAACAGACATTTATAGAATTCTGCATCGTGTCCGACTTAGCGCTCAGCGCACAGTTACTTTTAATTCTTGATACTTTTTCATTCAAGCTAGATCTCTTCGTTGTTCCATTGATATTATAGTTGCGGCCTCGGCATGGCCGCCAAATGGTGGCTAACAAAGCCAAACTAAATCGCCTTTATTCGCCGCTAAGCTTGATGTTGTTTCACTAAAGCAAATGGAGCCCTTTTGTTGACCAGAACCCAGCAATCCCTTTTATGTCTGTTTGCATATGGGGGGTGGAAAATGTATTGTTTTATTCATAAAAGTCAGTTTGCTTTTGAAGCGCTAGTGTTGAACCTCGATTGAGTTGATGCGGAAATAATCATTTAATAACATAATTCAAACATGGCTCAGATTATTTTTTGGGGTCGCATACAAAGCTGAATTTGTTAGCGTTGCTATTTTATATTGTAATTATTTTCATGTGCATCCCCCCCACCCCCCTCCCGCCCCCCAAAAACTAAACAAAAAAAGTTTACTCAGGATGACTGAAATACTTTATGGTCAAAGGCCATCCACTGATGTTCTGTACTGTTTATCCACATTAGAGCTGTGGGTGAAAGGCGGGGTACACCCTGGGGTGGTCACCAGTTAATCACAGGACATATACAGACTAAAGATTAACACCCATGAACAGTTTAGCTTACATGACTATTTTTTGGATTGCGTAAACACACACACACGAGCCCCGGCCGGGTGTACATGCAAATTCCACGCCAGAACTAAGACCCAGCATGGCAAGTTTGACCAAAACTGTTCTTGTCTTTCAGGAAGCAGACTACCCCGTTCACGAACAGATCGACCTGTACGATGATGTGATCTCCCCGTCTGCCAATAACGGCGATGCGCCAGAGGACCGCGATTACTTGGACGCGCTACCTGCACAAGGAGGCTCTGATGGAGGCAAGGCCCCCCCGCCCAGTGTGGTCTACACCTATTCGGGGAAGAGGATCGCCCTGTACATCGGGAACCTGACTTGGGTGAGTGGAACAATGAGAAAACTCTATTACGCCGTTTTCCCCCCATTTTTTTTTATTGATCATTTTAGCCCTAGTTTAAATCCTAACTGTGTGTCATTTTTTACAGTGGACTACAGATGAGGACCTCACAGAAGCAATCCGATCAATAGGCATCACAGATGTGTTGGAAATCAAGTTCTTTGAAAACAGAGCCAACGGGCAATCCAAAGGGTACGTTTGTGGGTCAAGTGTTAATAGTTCTGAGTGTAATTATCCTCTGGTGTTCTGACGACTGCAACGGTGACGGTGCCTGGCCACTGACTTATGTTTGTCCTGATAGGTTTGCCCTCGTATGTGTGGGCTCAGAGGGCTCATCCAGGAAGCTAATGGATCTTTTGTCCAAGAGAGAGTTGCACGGTCTGAATCCCATTGTGGCACCGTGCAACAAGCAATCTCTCAGCCAATTTGAGATGCAGTCCCGTAAAAGTAAGCACAGTAAGTCCAATTCTCGAGCTATCATACACAGACCGAGAGCTTAACTGTAAAACCAAAACCTAATTTTGCCTCGCGCAGGTACCCAGTCGGGCCAGATGTCGGGTGAAGGTAAGGCCGGTCCTCCGGGCGGAGGCCGTGCCGGGTTTCCGATGGGCAGTCGGGGAAGTCGAGGCAGGTTTCCAGGACCGCCGGGCGGCCCTGGAGGAGACCGCTTCCCGGGTGGTGTCGGGCCCGGTGGGCCGCCCCCACACTTCCCTGGTTAGTTAGTTAGCTAGTTAGTTAGTTATACCTAGACTTCTCCTTTAGGCATACAACGGAAGAGAAAAGTTGCTTGTTCCAAGCGCACCAATTTGTAAGCCATATTAGTATTGATCTTGTGCTCTGTCAGGATTGCGCAGTTATTTTTTTGTTCGAGGGTGCCGGGTTTTCTTCAGTTAGACGAGGACAAGGATAAAACCCGGGTGAATACACTGCAACCGAGTTTTAATTTGGCGGAAAAGGGCAACCCGGCTGCCAACAACAGTCGCAAAGCGACGACATCATCAAAATGCGACGCGTGGTTGCCTTGCGCTACTTTGCGTTACAGATGCTGTCGCTAAGTGTCCTTTAAACGGTTTAATGAAACCCCAATTGGAGTTTACTGTAAAACTAAAACCACAACTAGAAGAATTACACGCATTGTATATATAAATACAAAATAATATTTGTTTATAAAACATCACGAGCGCTAATGTTAAAGGAATTGAACAATCCCATACAAATGCTCTTTTACCGCATAATGTGGCCGATGTATTGTTCCCTCCGCTGACGAGGCGTTTTGGTCCCAGTGCGGCTGTGCCTCGCACCCTTTTCTCCCCTGACCTGTTTTCATGCCTGGTGATTGAACAGCACACTGTAAAACGAAATCTTTTTTTTCCTGTCTGGCAATGTGCTCGGGCGACTTAAAGGCTCGTTTCTTGCAGTTGCTGTGTTGTTTCTCGTGGGGAATATTTGACCTCTTTTTCTGTGCAAAGGCTTCATCCCCACACGTGGTTTGTTTTGACCTCTTTGCCTCCAGCAAATAAGTAATTCTTCCCCAGCTGCACTTAAACATTCCTGAGCTTGAGCTCGCCCTCTTCCAACTCTTTGTAAACTTCCAATCTTGTGTGGCGGCTCGCATGCTTCCAGTAGGAAGGAACTGGCTTCTTTTCTGCCCCCTAGTGGCCGGCACTTCACGGTGAAGGGGGAAAAGTTGAGTGATTGGTTTGCTTTCTCCTCCCGTTAGGCTCGGGGATGAGACCCGATCTGATTAGGCACCAAGATGGCCACCTGGATATGAATTTCAATCCCGGGAGCTGGCGTGACAGAGGTGAAACGCCTCGCTTTGATTTGACTGATTTCATCCATTTTTGCCTGACCGCAACGTCCAGCCATGCATCAAAGCCTGAATGTTTTTCATGCGCAAAGTACTGTTTGCAGCAATGAATGTGGGCCAGTCATCTGCCTTTCAATCTGCCATCATGAAGTGTAGACATTCTTATTCAAACTTTTTTCCGATTTAAAAAATATATATCTTTCTCGCCAGCCGACTTGCATTCCCTATGAAAGGCTGTGTGTGTCCGTCATAACCTACCATCTCTTTTCTTTTGTGCCCCATGTTGTTTTTAGGCGGGATGCAGGGCCCCCCACGCCCCCCTCCTGGTCCCCCCGGGCCCCCAGGACCACCCCCCGGCCAGGGCCTCCCCCCTCCCCTCGGCCCTCCCAATCGTGGAGACAGGCTTCCTCCCCCTGTTCTCTTCCCAGGTCAGTTTGGACAGCCGCCTTTAGGACCCCTGCCTCCGGGGCCCCCGCCCCCTGGCTACGGTCCGCCTCCTGGACCGCCGCCGCCCCAGCAAGGCCCCCCACCCCCAGGACCCTTCCCGCTGCGCCCCCCTGGCCCTATCGGCCCCCCCTTGGCCCTGGCTCCGCCTCCTCACCTGGGAGGGCCTCCACCTGGCGGGCCGCCACCTGCTCCTCACGTTAATCCCGCCTTCTTCCCCCCGCCGGGTGGCAACAACATGCCCCCCAATGACAGCAGGGGTCCCCCTGGACCAAATGATCCGTATGGACGTCCACCGCCATATGAGAGAGGAGACTACGGTCCTGGAGGCCGGTGAGTAATAAAAAAAATAAAATAAAAAATGTCATTTATATTGTGATGACATCTTTGTGTGTGTGTGTGTGTGTGTGTGTGTGTGTGTGTGTGTGTGTGTGTGTGTGTGTGTGTGTGTGTGTGTGTGTGTGTGTGTGTGTGTGTGTGTGTGTGTGTGTGTGTGTGTGTGTGTGTGTGTGTGTGTGTGTGTGTGTGTGTGTGTGTGTGTGTGTGTATGAACTCCCAGGGACATGGAGTCAGCCCGGACCCCTCTGAGCGAGGCGGAGTTTGAGGAGATCATGAACCGAAACAGAGCCATCTCCTCCAGCGCCATATCCAGAGCGGTGTCGGATGCCAGTGCAGGTAGCGGCAAGCGTGAGTCCGCCCGGGAAGTGGCGTGACCGCAAACCTAACGTCGCCTTCTCTCGTGTTCAGCGGACTACGGCAGCGCCATCGAGACGTTGGTCACCGCCATCAGTCTGATTAAGCAGTCCAAAGTATCGGCAGACGACCGCTGCAAGGTCCTCATAAGCTCTCTTCAGGACTGTCTCCACGGGATAGAGTCCAAAAGTTACGGCTCCACCAGGTCGAGATCACGTTTTGCCTGAATCGGAGTCGGTACGTCTTCCAAATCTGATTTGGCGCCTGATTATTTATCATCCTGCAGACGAGAGCGTTCCAGGGAACGCGACCATAGCCGCTCGAGGGAAAAAAGCAGGCGCCATAAGTCTCGCAGCCGCGAGCGCCACGAGGACTATTACCGCGAGCGCAGCCGCGAGAGGGACCGCCACCGCGAGAGGGATCGCGACCGAGACCGAGAGAGGGAGAGGGAGAGGGAGTATCGACACCGCTAATGGACAAGTAAGGTGGGTCCGACCACGATCAGTATAAAAAAATAAAATAAAAAAAAGGGAATCCCTAGTAAAATTGAATTACTTCAACTTTGATAACTGATGGGGAAATGAAGAAAGAAGCTTTGACACGAGGTAGGTAAGTGCAAGGTAAGTGTCCTCTTAAGATGGAACCATTTTTGCTCTTGAATTTGATAAAGTGCAAATGCGACCATTGTCAATTTTTTTTTTGAATGCAACTTTTTCAGTATCTGAAAATATCTTTGCAATTTGTGGTCTGCAGGCATTTCAGGCTGCTTTATCGCCAAAGTCATATTGAGATCATTTTGAGTGGCATAATAGCTAAGATTGTCACGTCTCCATTTTGGATTTGAGCAGCAGATGATGCCAGCCGGCCAAATATTTTCTCCCAACAGTCATTTCAAAGTTAGGAACTGAAACGTGTTTCGATAGTTGCTTGCATTGTGGGGAAAAAACATGCTATAAATATTTTTTTATCATGATACATGACTACATACAATTTTTTTGTCCTTTCTGTTTTGTCCTCATTTCCATGTGTTTTATTGACATTACATGCGGTCATTGCATCCCAGCTGTAAATCGCTGGGCTCCATTTTATTCTGACACTTTTCCTTTTTTTTTAAGTTCCCTGTAGCCAAGGCCCTTTATTAAATATAAAAGGCCACTAATCTGTCAAATGGGTGTAAAATGACCCACGTTAAGTGAATGCCGCTGCTCGTTTTGCAGTTATTTTCTGTTTTGCTTCTGTTTGAATGATTCTGCTAATGTGAGCCGTAAGAAAGCGAACCCGACCGTACACGAATTGAACGTGCTGCTTTTTTTTTGTCATAAACTCCCATGATTGGCTGTCACTGCTCAATCCGTGTCCTCCTGTAAGGTATTGTTCTGTAACGTTGAAAGAATCCATTTTTTTTGTACACATTTGCCCAACAATATGTGTAATGACGTATGTATAATATTCATGCACCGTGTTGATGATGGCGTTGCCTCAGTTGGCGCCCGTTGAATGTCAAAAAGAATGTCATGTGGTAACTTTTTTGTTTCTCGCCTTTTTGGTGTGCTGTGAAACGTTAGCTGCCGGCGGTAACGTCGTCAATCCAAATTGTGTACGACTTTGTGTCCACTGAGAAAACCTCTTGCCATTGAAATGCAATTTTCAACTCCCAAAAGTGTTGTCAGTTTCTGACTTTTCCATTCCGATCAGAGAATTAAGAACTTGGAAGTAAAGGAGCACTATTGATCCACTCCAGCGGCTTCGACGAGAGATCCTCGGTGGACAAAAAGGTCATGCGCGTCGTTTTAATGACATATGTTTTGGCTGGGTACACACACACGGAGACATTGATTTGATGCTTGTGTGGCGTCTGCCAAGGATAAGATTTGAAAAAACTCCCAAGGTGTGTTTCGCAAACTCCGTACGTTTACAGCGAAAGCGGTCAAACTGTCATATACATCGATTTGTTGCTTATTGTTTGTTGATGACCAAATTTAGTGGCTGTTTTTGTTCATGCGGTCGCTCCATATCCTCATGTCCACTTTTTTTATACTGTTCTGCAATGTAGTCCCTGTGACGCACTCACCACAGTCTTACCTTTGGTGCTGTTGATTGGGAGAACTTTACCAAAAGGATGTGCGCAATTGTATTTTTTTTTTTTTTTTTTCATATCCGCCCATCAAGGTCAAATTCAAACAAATCCGTCTGCGTGCTCTGTGAAAGAACAACATAAAGTGAACTTTCTAATTGAGCCAGTTGCGTCACAGGGACCACAATAACAATTGTATGAATTCCGATTTTGAACAGTTTTGATAGTGCTGCTGTGAAATGTGTTGTGCCAGTCGCTTGAAGTTGACCCAATCTGACGGCACCGCATCACCGGTTTGGCCCATTTGTTGTGGCTTTGGTCTAAATTTGTGTAAAACCAATTCATTGTCGCTGCGCAGTCATGTAAATGTGAGCAACGTATGCAGTAAAGCCGTGTTTTCGGCCATGTCAAACTGATCGTGACTGAAACTGGGGGGCCCGTGTGTGTCCATTTTGAAGGGAAACCTTTTTGAAACATGACAGGATTCTCTTTGTTTGATGTAGGGCTTTTTTCGCACAGAGCTTAATTTTTCACTGTTTCGATCATATGGCGGTAAAAAAAAATTTGTGTGTGTTTTTGTAAAAAGGTAGTTTGGTTGATTGCATGGTTGTGTTTTTGTAGTCTTTGAGTCCGCTATGGCTGTCATATTAACGACACAAAGTATTATTTCTGGTACAATCAATTTTCGGGGGGGAATTGCCAGACGTGGGGCAAAAAAAAAAAAGATTTACAAATAATCATGACAACTTTGAGAGGGAGGGGCAGTTGTTGCTTACCACTGTTGTATGTATTGTATGTGAGGAGCTCATTTGCATAAGGTCCACCAGATTTAAAAATGTTTTAATAAATAAATAAATAAAGGAGGGGGGGGGCACATTTCCAGTCATGCAAATCTGATATGCCCTAAATGTTGAATGAGCAATAATTGTTGCATTGTGTGAGTGAGTGACATTTATAAAATGACAGTACACCTGGCAGGCCCAAAATGTACGTACACGAGTCAAAATGGCTGCCGCTGTCTACAAGCGTTTCCCTTCACAAGGATGATAATGATCGATTGATGCCGTCAGAGAGATTTTAAATGAACACTTTGGGAATTGTTGGCCTCACAGTTGTGCATTATGATATTTGTGATTAGGAGGAGCCCCGTGCGGGTTTTTATTTTATTTTTTATTTTAATATGTACATAACATTATAGTGACGAAAATGAAGCTAGCGTCAATGCAGAGCGATGAAGTCGACTCATTGGTTCGAGCCCAAAACTTTACTGCATCCTATACAGAGAGGGCTTTGTTTACATCATGTCATCCTATAATCACAAGGATAAGTTGATAGCTCTCAAAATTGAGCAAATCATCTTTGTAAACGGACAATGTTGCTGTATTCAGTCGTGCGAGCGACCCGATATCAAATTCGACACAAGAATGTACAATATTTGCTATTACGGCCGTAATTAGTTCCTGACTTTAAATAGGCTTGAACAATGTTGTTTGCATCACAGACTTTGTGTGTGCGTGTGTGTGTGTGTGTATAAAATGTATATTACAAATATGGATGTTCAATACCACTTTTTTCCAGACTGATACCAGTACTGAACTATTGAGTTTTCACCGATACCGTTACCAATACTGCTAGAACTTTTGATACATAATTTTTTCTCAAAAAAAAAACATTTATCATTTTTCTTTCAATTGACATGAAAAAATGGCTATTTTCTTGTTTGTGCTCTAAAACAGCCACAAGAGGGCAACCGATACTGGTATCAGCCGCCATCGCAAGTACCGATACCTTGGTGTCGGTACTCGGCCGTCCCTAATTCCAAACGTCTGTATGTGTGTCGTATTGAAGCTGTCTGGTGAGGGGGAGAGTGTTGACTGTTGCGCTACCTCGAGACCAAACTCCACCCTCCATTTTGACACCTTTCAGCTCACTAACACCAATGGACGGATGGACAAAAGGAGGATGAACTTCAACCCCCACCACCACCACCACCAACCCCCCCTCGCACCACCCGCACGAGTGGACACACGACGCCTCGTCCTCCCCCCGCCACCATCCTTCCATCTCCTCGTCCCGCCGGTCCCTCTGTTCATCTAGTGTGCAGAGCGGATGCAGGAGACCCCCCCTCGCGTGTAAGCCCATTCAAACATCTTCTCATGGTAATTGGAAATCTTTTTTGTTTTTATTATGGTGTTTTATTTGACGTGATTTTTTTGTCTGTCTCCCGCGACAAACCTACGACGGCCCTCCTTTCCTCTTTAAAAGAAGACATTGGTTTGTTTTCTGCGCGCTGTGCTGTGTACACGCAGTTTAGAGAGCCGTTTTTTATATAGGGTACATGAATTCGCCCCCCCCCGACCTGCCCCCTCCCTCGTTTCTTCTCATTTCTTGTCATGCTTAGAATGAAATATGCGTGTCTGCTTTTGATTCAAACTAGTGTAATAAAAACATGTTTACTGAGGTACACACTGTTGGAACTGGCTCATTTATATTAAATGTACTGTAAAGTGTTTATCATATGAACTATGTTGTAGACAATAAGTAGTAGAGATGCCTTTATTTACGAGGTAAGAATGAATGTACACTTTTTACAATGGCAAATGTGTAGATTTGTCTTGACGTGGTCAGTTCAAGCAGAATCCAAATAATGCATCTTTTTTTGTGGTTTTTTGATGTTTTGTGTGTACTTAGGCTGAGGAGGCACCACAAGGTCCATTGCAACCCCCCCCCCCCCTCATAAGTTAAATAATGTCCATTATAAATTGCATCAAGCTGCTGCTGAGTCCACTCCTGTTCAGTTCATTGTATATATTATGCCATAGACTTTTAGGTTTGTTGGGTGTAAAGTAAGTAATGAGTGTGTCAGTTTTAGAAATGTGAAAACGCCAAGCAGCGAACCTTTCCCCACTTCTGTTTGTCCACTCAATCTCCCTGTATTGTTGAAATGTAAGACTCCTTTTGTTATCATTTTTCCATGTGCCTTTTTGTTGGGTTTGTCCAATTCTTTTTTTTTTCTTTTTTTTTTTGTATAGATTACAACATGCATGTTTTTATTAGTTCAAATACCCCCTAACGTCGTGAAATTTTTCAAACTCTGCACAGAATGTCATTCCAAGACATTGTAATAAGGGACCACTGCTGTATCGCTTTTTAATTGTAACCAAACATTTTTAAATACTGGATAATCTTCATCTGCTGTATTGTCCTGACAGTGTTTCGTGTTCACATGCTGATCATTTGTAGTGATGGACGGGATTGGGGGGGGGGGGGTCACTTGCTTAAAACGAGATCCTGTGCACATCCTCATTTGTGTTTCAAGGTTTTGCCGTGTATGTTGATATTGTGTAGGTGTGCACGTGCGCGCGCACACGTTCTCAGATGACTTGAAGACTTTTGTACCCCGCAAGTGCAAAGGTAAGTGTTTGCAGGTTTACAAAAAAGACGACCGAGAAGAGAAGCAGACAGGTGCTAATGTCAGTTTTTACCGCCTTTAATTGAATAGAATGCAAGCGTGGACAGTTGACTGTAACATTGCAAAGCAATACTATCAAAATGTCTTTTCATTTAATCGTGAAAATGAAGTGATCGCTGTAAAGCAGCGCGTTTGGTTCAATCTAATTCAATGACAACTGCGACTCTTAATTAATGCAGAAGCCATTTTGAACTCTATTCTTATGAATTACCTGTGCCGCTGCTTTTGTGGTAAGATTCAGCCTATCCATCAATAAAATTTCTAAATTAATTTGTTTTTTTGTGGCCTTTTTTTCTTTGAAAGTATTACTGATTGAGTTGTGAAATGTGTGACTGCTTTTCACAACGTCTTTTTTTCAGTCGTTAAACGCTAAATTTATTAAGTGGGATGATGACATTTTAAAATCCAACTGGTAAGTACATTTTTTATGGTTGCAGTGATAGTATTATTATTATTTTTAAATATTACATTGGGTCCTCGCGGGCTTCGGCCAGCTCACTCAAAACTGCGTTTCAGCTTCGTCCAGAAGTAGATGAGCACTTTATTAAATAAAAGTATTGTATAGCTCTTTTCTCGCGTGCTGCCTTTAAAAATTAAGTTTAACATTTTTATGGACCCCCTCACCCGATACCCATGAGTACGGAACATTTTGTAGGTAGCGTCATCATCGACGACATCTATGTAAACAGGTTGCACTTCCGGTTCTTCGGAAATTGGATGCACATTTTAGTAAATAGATTTATGTTACCGTTTGTTCCCTTAGCAAATCAAATGAACATGAACATGACTTCTTTAAAATAAATAAAATAAGGCGATATCGGCGACGCTAGTAAAAAAAGAAATTTCGTCCGCGTGTTTCCAGCGGACGCCGGACATAAAAACAGCTTGCACTTCCGGTAGCTACTCTCTGTTTATGTTGACAAAAACGGAATAAATGGCCAGCTTTACAAATGTCCTGCGCCTTCGTAGAACAAAAACATCAATTTAACGGTTTTCAGGGCGTCAACTTAACGTCATTCCCTGCGTAATATGTTTAAAAAGATGACAGAATTCGGTCCAGATTCCGGTGGGCGGGTGAAGGTAAAGAAGCGTCTCGCCGTCTCGTTGTGTTCATTCCAAGCGGACTTGATGTTTGTATTTGTTGTGTTGCATGTTTGCAGGGAGTAACGATTGTGAAGCCGATCGTGTTTGGAAACGTCGCTCGCTACTTTGGGAAGAAGCGAGAGGAAGATGGACACACTCACCAGTGGTCCGTCTATGTGAAACCGTACAGAAATGAGGCAAGCTCGCATATCAGTATTCACTGCAGGATTATTTTCCCCCTTTTATGTCGTTAAAGAAGCACGTTATGCTGCTTTTCAATAGGATATGTCAGCCTATGTAAAGAAGATCCAATTCAAACTGCACGAGAGTTATGGAAACCCACTCAGAGGTTCGTTGATGTGTCTAAAATGGATATTTGGGTTACGTTTGACTTGATAAGTGAATTTTTTATTATTATTATTTTTTTTTATAACTGTCCTCCCATCAGTGGTGACCAAGCCTCCCTACGAGATCACGGAGACAGGCTGGGGGGAGTTTGAGATCACCATCAAGATCGTATTCATCGACCCCAATGAGAGATCAGTGAGGGCCGACAACTTCAACATACGCACGAGTGCACTGCAAGGGTTCTAAAATGTTTCCCGCCCCCCCCCCCCCCCCCCCTCCCCTAGGTGACTCTCTACCATCTATTGAAGCTCTTCCAGTCTGATTCCAGCGCCATGCCCAAGAAAACAGTCGTGTCGGAATTCTATGATGAAATGGTGAGCCTCAAATGTCTCATGGAGTCATTTGACACCCACCCCAAAAAAGTTTGCAATGGCCTATTGGTGCCACAAGGTGGTGGTAAAGCAAAGTCTACAGCCGAACCAAATGAAAGTCTTGCCCCCCCCCTACATAGTTGTTAAATTACAAGATGCCAGCTAATGGCACCAAATTCATATATTTCAATTATACAGATCACAAAGTATTTCAGTAACTAATGTGGGATTCATTCAAATTTGTGGCTTTACCACATGAACATGTCCAACTTTTCATGTTACATGTAAACAAGAGAACTGCATTTAAAGACTGATTGATAAATACAACATACATTGTGTATGTAAAAAGTCAGTAAAATCAATCCAGGTGAACGGTACCTTAAATCGAGTTCGCCCAACGCGATTTTTAGTGACGTTAAAGCGGAATAATCAGCGAATGGCGAACCGTGTCATTTGCCATCTTTCAACCAGATCTTCCAGGATCCGACGGCCATGATGCAGCAGCTCCTGACCACCTCGAGGCAACTCACACTCGGCGCTTACAAGCACGAGACAGAGTGTACGTCCACACCGACACACACACACACACACACACATTTGTTACAACAATATTGCCTTTTTGATGCGTGCACGATTTGGGCCCGCTCAGTCGGCGAGCTGGAGCAGAGGACCAAGGAGAAAATGGAGGCGGCCAAAAAGAGAACCAGTCAGGAGATCACAGATCTGAAAGACAAGCTGAAGGCCAGCAGAGAAAACATCAACCACCTCAAGATGGAGATCAGGAAACTGGAGGAAGACGGAGACCACAAGGAACACTGAATGATCATTACACGGGACAAAAATTGGGACAGCTCCACGTCATTTTTTATATATCTTTTTTAATCCGGTCATCTTTTTTCATTTTCTTTTTTTGTAGTTTTTTTTTGTCTTCATTATTAAAAATTTTGCATTGTGTTTGAGCCTTGTTTCACTGGAGTTTTTTATTTTATTTTTTTCCCATAGTTGATGCCAACCCATAGAAATGTGAGGAATCTTTATTGAGAAGCAATATTTTAGGCAAGGAAGCTTAATTTATTATAGAACATTTCACACACATGGCAACTTCTCACACAATATTTAAAAGCATTCACAAACAAGATATACATGGTTGTAAAAAAAAAAAAGACGTTAGAATACATGGTCATCTTTTTTAAAAGGCTTTACTGTATACATGGTTGTTAAAAAAATAAAAAATTATGCCTTGCTATACATGTTTTATACATTGTCATTATCATTGTCATCGCCTTACAATATACAAGGTCGTTTATAAAAAAAAACATCTTACATGGTCTTTTTTATTTACCTTTTGTTCATTAGTCTTAATGAGTCAACATGTCATTATCATTGCTCTCTTACATGGTCGTTAAAAAAAAGTCTGACTATACGTGGCCTTTTGTTTGTTTGTTTAAAGACACCTTACCGCATGGTCATCTTTAAATATACTATACATGGTCGTTAAAAAAACAAAAACGCCATATGATGCATGGTTGTTAAAAAAAACACGCCTTTGTTTATTTTTAGTGTTTAATTTTTGAATTTTCTTTTTATATTTGTTTTCCCCCCACTTTTGGTAGTTAATTTATTGACCGATTGACGTATTTTTTAATTTTTTGGTCCTCCATACATAGCATGCGGTTTTCTTGCCACAAGGTGGCAATAGCCTCCGTCAGAAGCGGGAGAGCTGTTCCGAAGAAGTCTTTGGCGGGAATTTATTTACGGCCACACGGAAGTGGCGCTTGACTACCCAGCATGCTTTGAAGTGGGCTTAAAAAAAAAGTTATTTAATAATTATGGGTTTATTTTAGTTTTTCAAAGTAGTAGTACTATTGGTTATTTGCATTTACCCACCTCATATTTGATTAATTTTAATTGATTACAAGCGGTTCAGACATGACATCTATGTATAATCCACTGCCATGTCCACTTTTTTAGGCTGCCACCAGGTGGCACGCAGGTGAAGCAAACATGTAGAATGAATGCTCTCGTCTGTCACTTTTTTAACCCGTGGGCGTTATTTGTCCATTTTCTGGCTTTTTTCTGTTTTTCTGTTTTTTTATCAAAGAAAAAGCATTTGAAAAAAATACACTACGGACCTGACATTTTACCAGGATTGTTTAAAAATGTAGAAGTTCAAATTGGCGCCATGCTGTAATTTATAATTATTACCAAACAGGAGGGAGAGATTCACACTAAATTGTTGTAATAATGCCCGATTTTGGCTCCTTGACTCCCATTATAAATCACAGTTTTTGATATGCTGTAAACCTGATGTGTTATAATGCATTTTCCGTGATTACTGATGCAATCGCTTCTTTGACGAGTCATAAACATGAAAATAGAGGAATTTGTGTGTTGAGAGTGTTAAGACATTAATCCACTAGATGGCGCCAAAGGCTAATAAATGAATACAAAATGCATGCATAAAAAATTATATTGTTATGACTTATGGACTTGTTTGAGCCTCTAACTATGTCATATGAAATATTCAAATTATTATTTTATTTTATATATATATACAGCATAGTTAGTCTTGCTATTAGCATAATACTGCTATTATTGTCCATAGGGGGCATTAAAAAATTTAATTAAATAAAAACTATATATGTATAGATAGGTCTGATGCCACTGAACATTTTGAGCGGTTGAAAGTGAAAAAAATATTCATAAATGACTAAGTTATCTCACTTCAAAGGAAATGCCAGATTTTGGCAAAATTACAAGAGTTTTGAAAAATGCCATTGTGTAAAAACTGGGCATGCATAAAAAAATTATATTGTTATGACTTATGACCTTGTTTGAGCCTCTAACTATGTCATATGAAATATTCAAATTAGTATTTTATTTTATATATATATACAGCATAGTTAGTCTTGCTATTAGCATAATACTGTTATTATTGTCCATAGGGGGCATTAAAAAAATAAAATAAAATAAAAACTATATATGTATAGATAGGTCTGATGCCACTGAACATTTTGAGCGGTTGAAAGTGAAAAAAATATTCATAAATGACTAAGTTATCTCACTTCAAAGGAAATGCCTGATTTTGGCAAAATTACAAGAGTTTTGTGCTATTCAGAAAAATGCCATTGTGAAAAACTGGGCATGCATAAAAAAATTATATTGTTATGACTTATGGACTTATTCAAGCCTCTAAATATGTCATATGAAATATTCAAATTAGACTTTTATTTTACATATATATACAGCATAGTTAATTTTGCTGTTAGCATAATACTGCTATTATTGTCCATAGAGGGCATTAAAAAAAATTAATTAAATAAAAACTATATATGTATAGATAGGTCTGATGCCACTGAACATTTTGAGCGGTTGAAAGTGAAAAAAATATTCATAAATGACTAAGTTATCTCACTTCAAAGGAAATGCCTGATTTTGGCAAAATTACAAGTTTTGAAAAATGCCATAGTGTAAAAACTGGGCATGCAGAAAAAAATATATTGTTATGACTTATGGACTTATTCAAGCCTCTAAATATGTCATATGAAATATTCAAATTAGTCTTTTATTTTATATATATATATACAGCATAGTTAGTCTTGCTATTAGCATAATACCGCTATTATTGTCCATAGGGGGCATTAAAAAAAATAAAATAAAATAAAAACTATATATGTATAGATAGGTCTGATGCCACTGAACATTTTGAGCGGTTGAAAGTGAAAAAAGTTATCTCACTTCAAAGGAAATGCCTGATTTTGGCAAAATTACAAGAGTTTTGAAAAATGCCATTGTGAAAAACTGGGCATGCATAAAAAAATTATATTGTTATGACTTATGGACTTATTCAAGCCTCTAAATATGTCATATGAAATATTCAAATTAGACCTTTATTTTACACATATATACAGCATAGT
Source organism: Leptonotus elevatus (assembly GCF_054856555.1). Classification (NCBI taxonomy): domain Eukaryota; kingdom Metazoa; phylum Chordata; class Actinopteri; order Syngnathiformes; family Syngnathidae; genus Leptonotus; species Leptonotus elevatus. The sequence goes on from NC_141255.1 coordinate 1,339,798, forward strand.
TAATTTTGCTGTTAGCATAATACTGCTATTATTGTCCATAGAGGGCATTAAAAAAAAATTTTTGGGGGGAAATGCCAGATTTTGGTAACAATTACAAGAATTTAATCCAAAAAAAAAAACGCCCACGGGTTAAATTGTATATATATTTTTTTGCTTTTTTGCTGTAAGTGACAAATGACGATAGACACGATAGGAAGACAATGACACGATCATTTTCAATCGTCGTCATAATAAATATCGTCATATCGCCCAGCACTTAATGTCAAATCGGCAACACAGCAGAAAGAAGACATTTCATGTTTATGAACAATAATCCACTTGACAGTGTTGACGCAAACCTTTAATGCAACTCGTCTGAGTCAAGATAAGAACATCTTGAAGACAAACAATACAAAAACAAAGAACATGGCATCGAACGAATTACATTACAAATGTAGTGAAGCCATCAGACACAAAACAAAATATTAGCCCTCACAAATTACATTTGTGTATTCTAATTAACAACAAAATGACACCGGCCTCACGGTACAGTACTCATAGTATTAAAAACAAAAAGCAAAAGGATTGCACTTCAATTAAATCAGGGTTGACCTCATCCCTGAAACTGAGCCATTGTAATTAAATAACAATGAATGGCCCAAACGGAGGTGCTTGAAAATGTCAAAAATAATCCAGTGAGTCGTCGGTTACTTGAGTTATTTCTTTTACTTGCAAATAAATCTTCACAAGTGTTAACTGAGCTCTAGTGTCAACTTTTACTAGTAACAAAAATAGACTGAAAGCCACTTTTCATCTCTCTCAACGAAAACTCTATTGACGGAAAAAAAAAATGGGTACAGTACATATCTTGACTGTAAAATATATATATTTACTGTCCCGTCCAAAAGTACTGGAACATCCAAAAATAAAACTCTTCAGCCTTTCTTTTTTTGAAGCTTGAGATTCCCTGTTGCAAGTGAGGAGTAAAAAGGTGAGCGGCTGGCATGCCTGACTTGACCTTCCAACTTTTATGCCCAAGTCAGTAGTGAAAACGACGACGTCGCGAGTCGCAAACCGTTGTTGTACTCGCGCACCGAATTGCTCAAAGAGCCAAAGCGGCACTTGAGCAGCTTCCCACGCGGCCGCCAGTGCGGTCAGAGGAGCATCGACTCCTGCAGGGCGAAGGCCTCCTGCGCGTGCCTGTAGTGCGCTCCTCCGAACAGCCGGGGGAGCTGTTGGCGCACGGCGGGCCGCCGCGCGCCGCCGCCGCCGTCGGCCGGGAACTCAAACGCCTCCACGGGAGACATCTGGGCTCTCTGGAAACTGGGCGAGCGGGGCATCCCGCCCGGGGACTGCGGTTCCTCCGGGCCCCACTGGGGCCTCGGGGCTCGCCCCTCCAACCTGGAGTCCAAAGGGGCGTGGACCTGTGCGGTGGAGGTGAGCTTTTGCAGGTAGATGGGGGTGGCGCTCCCCTGGGGTTCCAGCTGCAAGGGGGGCGGTCGAGGACTGCGACGGCTGGGCGGCGGCTCCCTGCGGTGAGTTGCAACGTAGTTCATGAGCGCCCGCTCCGGGGAGATGTTGTTTGGCGCTCGCCTGCTTTGATCCCCAGTCGCCATGTCGTAGTGTCGGAACCCTGGGTGGAAGATGGGGACCTGAGTCGGTGCCTGGTAGTAGTGGTTTTGGTTTCCGGGGAAGTTGGCCTGGACCCCCACTGGATGGTGATGGTGGGCGAATGACAGTGGTGGAAGGTGGGAGGGCATCCGGGACCCGGACGGCGCCGAGAACATATTCCCGCCATACCTGGGAACGCTGGCCGCCACGCCGTACGCTGGCGTCTCACTATGAGGAGTCCCCATCCTGGTCGGGGGTCTCTCCAGCTCCAGGATCTCAAACTCCGGCTCCGGTAGTCCCGGTACGTTGTCGTACTGGGAGGCATTGGAACCGCGGTTGGCGCCCGGAACCGAGCCCTTGGATGGCTGCCGGTGCTCGGCCGGTTGCGCGTCATCCTGGCCGGAGGAGGGGGCCGCCGCAACCACTCGGTTCTGCTGGTCCTCCCGGGCCGCCATGGCTTTGGCCGCTTCCAGCTTGGTGTCGGAGGGCTTGAACCAGCGAGGCCCGACATCTCGGTGAGCGGCGGTGCTGGAGCTGTGGTTGGCAGCACCGTATCGCTGCGGCCGAAGGGTGGGCGTCGCCCCTCGTTCTGGCAAGTGCTGCCCATTGGAGGCCAGCTTCAGGTGAGCGTCTCGGGTCTCGGCGGCCGCGCGCTGGCTTGTGGACTTGTCCAGCGAGTCCCGGCGTAACCGACTCGGGGGACGACTGCCCGGTACCGGAGTGGACGGCTTCGGGGGCTCGGCCGGCTCGGCGTGGCTCTGGCCGTTGCCCACGTGGTTGACCGCCAGCTCGGGAAGCTGCCCGAGAGGCTTCTTGGGGAACTCCTCATCTTGACCTGCAAGACAACAAACGCAGCAACTGAAGGAGACGTCCAATGGGGAAGCCGCGGGAAAAAGCAAAGTCATTTTTTTGAAGGGGGCGGTGCAGTCACGTCACAACGGGCACATGGAGTCATGCAATTTCCACCGCCAAAGAAGGACAGTTACATTCAGGATGACACACAAAACACATCAAAACGCAAAGACACTTTGATAGGAATTCTTTGGCAGGCAGCCCGAGGGGCTTCGGCGGGGAACGGGACCGCCAGGGTCCGACCACGAGGCGGTGGCTGCAGGAAGCATATCCGTTAAGTACAAGCACATGTTGCTCTTCGAGGGCTGAATTTTCAAACCAAAATGGCCGACTTTTCTTCAGACTTTTTTTGTTGGTCTACTCACATTTTTCAAATTTCATCTTGCTAAGTGAAACTGGCTTCAGCGGCTGAATTTTCAAAAACGATCCTGGAGGGCATTTGTCCTAAAATGACAGATTTGAACATAAAACGGCAGACTTGTGGTGTCTTTTCGGGCTTCTTCGTACTTTGTCTGCGAGTCTGCTCAGTGATGTCCCGATACCAACATTTTGACTTTGATACCATACCTGCATAAAATACCTCAATACCGGTTCTCGAGCGGTTCCTCGGCAAAACATCCGCAAAAGCAGCAAGATTAAAACTGACAAAAGAACTTCAAATGATTTTGATTTTATTATTAATTGTTAATGTTAATGTTAATTTATGTACACACTATGTGCTTCGACACGTCTACCAAATTTCATGTTTCCAAGTCAAAGGGGCTTCGAATGCTGAATTGTCAAAAATGCAACTTGTTCATTTCCAACTGCACGAGCGCGTCCTGTTGGACGAGTTTTGCTCTTCCTGCCGTTTCGTAGAAGAAAATGACAGCGTTGGCCAATGGAGGAGCTCCACGCAAAAAGAAAGACGTCAGGAGAGACCCGACCGAGCGCTGGACAGACAAGCGACAAGACAGCAGGACGGATGGATGGACATGAGAGAGAGAGAGAGAGAGAGAGAGAGAGAGAGAGGGGGGAGAGAGAGTGAGACAGGAAATCCCACCGGTTAGTGTTGTAGGTGCGAATGTGGCCCCCACTCATCGCCACCTTTTTGTAGTGCTTGACTAACGTTTGTTCGGAAGAAGAGGAAGAAAAGAGGAAGGTTAAGCAGAAGACAAGTGAGAAGTGCGACAGTGAACCCCCGCCACGTCGCACCTCCGTCGCACCTCCGCCGTCACGTCGCTCAAAAGCGCACATTTTCAAACCATCTTTTTTTTTTTTTTAACAGTATACTGTTCTTAAAGGTTAGAATTAGTGCACCGCTGATGCTAATTTCCGTTAGCCTGTCTATGCTATTTAGCATGATATGTTATGCATTAAGATAGCAGACTTCCGATGATACTGCGGGTGTCCCGATAATATTTATTCCACTTCCGATACCAATATTGCAGCCTTGACTTAATCTGATGCGATATCAGCACGAATGATAAATACTTTCTTTCATTAATATTTTTTTAGTATTAAATGTTAGAAGAAACGTTGATCAAATGAAAATATACGTACAAAGAACAATAGTCATCAAGAGTATCTACGAGAAAATGTGATCCGGTTAGATCTTCATCTTCATCTTCATCATGCTCATGGAAGCCCCTCCCACCGAAGAATGATCAATACTGCTGCATAGTAAAGAATGAGCGGAGACTGGAATGGAGTGCTCGTCGTATAAGAGCGCTAATGTCACAGATTTTAGATGTGGGCCGTTCTAAATCTGGCAGCGTTTTTTTTTCTCCTTTTTTCCCTCGCTAGGAACGCAGCGATAAACGGGGGTTGACTGTACTTGGAACTTCTGAACGGCAGCAAAAAAAAAAAAAAAGCAATACCTGGCGCGGGCATCTCCAGCTTGGCCCTCCGGAGCTCCGCCACGGAGGCCTGCAGCTGCTCCACCACAACGTCGTCCTCGAAAAAGAAATTTTTGGACAACGTCACCTGCAGGAAGTCCACCAGCTCCTCCATGGACAACTTCAGCAGGTGCTCTGGGGACAACGCAGCTCAGCTTACAACACACGTCGGGAAACGCGCCCGCCCCCACACCGTCACCGCTTATTTTTTTGTTCATCTCTCTTTGCCCAGCGATGACACTCGGCGGACTCACTCTTGTGCAGTTTGAGGACAGTGTAGGACATGGCGGGAAGAATTCTCTCGCCCTCCAGGATGTAGATGTCCCAAATCCTGAGCGTGAGAGTGAAGGGCGTCTGGAATGACAAAAAAGAAAAAGCGTGCAGATATTTACACTTTTGTTCAAAATCTCAAACGTGTGTTTTTGTGAAGCACTCACTCGGTCCAGGAAACACTGGAAGAACCACTTCATGGTGTACAGGCTCGTCAGAACCTCTTGGCTGTCCTGCAGGAGACACAAGCCATGAGGCGAGACTTTCACGGATGACAAGACTTGCAACCAAGATGGCCGACTCTACTCGTGATCGATGTGGTCAAATTTCAAAAAAACAAAAAAGGATCTCAAGCAAGCGGGTTCCCAAGGTCCACTTTTGCACGTGCGTCTCTCTCACCAGGTGATGCTTGAGCTTGGGCATCATCTTCTTCAGGATTCGGTCATGGTGCTCCTGGAAGCGCATCAGCTTGGGGAAGCCGGGGACGAAAAAGCCTGGGGAAAATGCGGCCGGCCGGCCGACGGAGGATTACAACCCGGACAGGGTGAGGCGGCGTTAAGAGTGGCGCTCGGTATGAGATTTTTTCTAATAGGTTTTCTGGTGAGCTAACAAATACACGCACGCACGCACGCACATACAAAAAAAAAAAAAAAATAAAAAATAAAAATAAAAAATAAAAAAAAATAATAAAAGAGCAATGATGATGACATTTCCGAATGAACAATACTGAGCTCTTAAAAAAAATAAAAATAAAAAAATAAAATAAAAGAGCAATGATGATGACATTTCCGAATGAACAATACTGAGGCTCTTAAAAAAATAAAAAATAATAATAATAATAATAAAAAAATAAAAAAATAAAAAATAAAAAAATAAATAAAAGAGCAATGATGATGACATTTCCGAATGAACAATACTGAGCTCTTAAAAAAAAATAATAATAATAATAATAAAAAAAAATAAAATAAAAAAAATAAATAAAATCAATGATGATGACATTTCCGAATGAACAATACTGAGCTCTTAAAAAAATAAATAAATAAAAATAAAAAATAAATAAAAGCAATGATGATGACTTTTCCGAATGAACAATACTGAGCTCTTAAAAAAAAAAAAAAAAAAAAAAAAAAAAAAAGAGTGGCGCTCGCGCTTCCCCACCGTGCATGGCGTGCTTGTGCCCCGACAGCAGCTTGACCAAAGCCCAGAAGGCGTCTTCTTCGTTCATGTAGATGAGCAGCAGCGCTGTGATCTGACTCATGCCCTGGCAGTAGCCCACCTCCTGCAAACACGCGGGTCACAAACGTGGCTGGCGTTTTGCTCAAGAGACTTCCCCCCCCACGAGACTCACCATGTTGTACATGGAGTACGCCGTCAGGACGTGGAACAGGGCCTGCTGCCTGCCAAAGGGAAACAAAAACCATCACGACTTCGACACGCTCGACTTAGCGGACCGATGAGCAAAAAAAAAGGTGGCACGTTTGAACCCACTTGACGTCGTAGCGATGCATGAACATGATGTGATCTCTGTAGGTTCGGTTCACGTCCAGGTCGATCTGGCGAATGTCCGGAGACAAGCCCTTGGCTCGGGCCTTCAGCTTCTGGACAGACGCCAAACACACAACACCAAAAGTCATGACGTGCGAGCAGAAAAACAAACACATGCAGTTCCCACCTCATAGAAGTCCTTCTTCTCCTCCTTGATTTTGGGAATGTCCAGCAGCAGGGACCAGACTTCTCCCCGGAGCTGCAACGGGATTCCCTTGTAGACCCTCCGCACGAGCTGGGCGGGACCAAAAATCAAGGGGTGTGAGACTTTTGTCAGATGATCGTGGGGATCACCGGAATAATGAGAAGAAATCACCTTCTCGCTGTTCTTGTATTTGTCCCAACTCTTCAGCATCTTCAGCCACTTGGAGGTCCTCTCCAGTTCTGTGTGCTTGTGCTGCAAATGACATTCAAAACGGGTCAGTCGTCATTTTGATGATGTGCCGGAGAGAAAACCAGATGGACTATACCTTTTCCTCCACCGAGTCGTAGGATGGAAGCTCGTTCTCACTTAAGACAACAACAACAACAAAAGACATTTATCCTTCTGTACAGAGGTGGCAAATCCAGGTCCAGAAAGTAAAAAAAAACCTGCCACAGTTTGGCTTTAGCCCCAGGTGCTAGCTAGCTTCTTAGCTAGCTCTTCAGGTGCTTGTTGACCTGCTAGGGAGCTAGCTAGTCTGCCACAGTTTGGCTTTAGCCCCAGGTGCTAGCTAGCTAGCTCCCTAGTCTAGCTCCTTGGGTGCTTGTTGACCTGCTAGGGACCTAACTAAGTAGCCTGTCACAGTTTGGCTTTAGCCCCAGGTGCTAGCTAGCTAGGTCCCTAGCTAGCTCCTTGGGTGCTTGTTGACCTGCTAGGGACCTAACTAAGTAGCCTGTCACAGTTTGGCTTTAGCCCCAGGTGCTAGCTAGCTAGGTCCCTAGCTAGCTCCTTGGGTGCTTGTTGACCTGCTAGGGACCTAACTAACTAGCCTGTCACAGTTTGGCTTTAGCCCCAGGTGCTAGCTCGCTATCTCACGAGCTAGCCCCCCGGGTGTTTGCTTACATGCTAGGAAGCTAGCTAGCTACCACGATGGGCTAAAGCTAAACTGTGGCAGGGTTTTTACTTTCTGGACCTGGATTTGGCATCTCTGCTTCTGTATACATTTATCTATCGATATATACACAGTGTGTGTGTGTGTGTGTGTGTGTGTGTGTGTGTGTGTGTGTGTGTCCTTACTGCACGAAGCCAAAGCGGTCGATGACCTTGTACAAGTGGTAGTTGGTGTCCTCCCACGGTTCCACGGTGGCCTCTTTTCCCTGGGACAAAAATACATTTTCATGGTGGCAACTTTTTTGCTCAAGCAAACTTCACATCAAAATGGCCAAGCTTCCTCCACTTGAACGCTTCCTCACAACTCAAGTGGGAAATGGAATCAAGTGTCCACAAGACAGTCCGCCCACCAGCCAAACGCAACACGATTGGTCGCCGCATTGCCAGCTGAAGCATCCACGCCCCTTGACAACGCGTGCGTGTGCATAAAAGGATGCCAACCTTTTCATACTTGGCCACGATCTCGGCCCGTTCCTGCTCCAGTTTCACGGCGGCATCCGGATCGCTGTCAGACGCTGATAAACACAAACGGAGGAGAATTAAGACAAAAAGGTCAACGTGTTCAAGTTAGGCTCAAGTTGGTGGGCCTTGGTGGAGGTCTGTTTGGAAGCTTCCCAAGTAAAAGTGGAACCTTAGCCAACAGCAGTAAGAGTCCCCCCCCCCCCGAGTCCCCCCCAACGGTGTAAGTGTTTTCTTTGTTAGCGTTGCTAAACAACTCGACAAGCTGGGCCACGTTTCCATCGTGACCACCACAGGAATTCTACTTGACCTTTCTGGACACTCGAGTTCTGTCAGCCCTTCACTCACTGCAGACCTGAAGTGCAGGCCAAAAGTTTGGACACACTTTCTTATTCAATGCATTTACTTTATTCTCATGGCTGGTGACTTTGTAGATTCTCACTGAAGACATCAAAACTATGTATGAACTGATGTCGAGTTATGTATTTAAAAAAAAAAAAAAAAAAAAAAAAAAAGGTGAAATAACTGAAAACATGTTTTATGTTAGAGATTCTTCAAAATAGCCATCCTTTGCTCTGGTTACTTTTTTGCATGCTCTCATTCTTACCTGTAGGAACTCCTGAAAGACTGGAAAACCCTTTCAGGAGACCTTTTGAAGCGCACCGAGAGAATGGCACAAATGTCATTATTATAGCTATTTATGTTTATATTTATTTTATTATTTTCACCTTTTTTTTGGTTAAGTACATAACTCCAAATGTGTTTGTTAGTAGTCAAAGTTGTCGTCATAGTTCTGATGCCTTCCGTGAGAATCTACAATGTAAAGTCATGAAAAAAAAAAGCATGCATTGAACGAGAAGGTGTGTCCAAGCTTTTGGACTGTACTGTAATGTCAATGCAAAAATACATGCTTAAAAACAACGCTTAAAGGCATCTCATTTTAAAACTAGGCAGCTTGAAAAAAAGTATACATAAAAATAAAAAAAAACACTTAAAAAAAAAAAAAAATCATTGAATGCTTTTGCAAATAACGTAAAAGCACTTACAAATGCATTAAAAATGGTTTAGAAAAACTTATACTAAAATGCTTCAAATACAATAACACTTATAAAAATGCTTAAAGGAATAATACTACAAAAACAAAAAAGAACACTTCAAATGATTTCAAAATAATGCTTAAAGAAAATACTTTAGAATAATGAGACTATAAAAATAAGCATTTAAAAATAAAACCTTACAAAAAATAACACTTTCAAAATAATGCTGTAAAGCGCCTCACAGAATAAAACAAACAAACAGTAACCCTTATAAAAAAATCTTTAACAATAACACAAAAAAACACTACAAACCAATAACACTAATAGTCACACTATACTACAAAACAGTGCTTAAATAAATTAGGCTTTAAAAATTACCCTGAAAAATGCTGACATTTTTTTCAAAGTGGCGTAAACAAAAGACACTTTAAAGCAAAACTAAGGCACTTTCAGTTTATGTTGATTATGGCGGCACCATATGGACAAAAGAGGTAATGTTATGCCTGAAGGAAGACCACATTTCGTATGAGGACAAGCGCATTGCGTTGTTTTTTAACTCATGCCAGCGAGTGAAAGCCGGACCAGTGTTTACCCTTGACTGTCCCTTTTACCCGGGTAGCTTCCATTTTTCTTTTTTGTCTCTTCAGACAAAAAGTTGTTTTGCAGCTTCTGCCAGGAAGGCATTAATCGTGCGTCGACATTCAAATTGACATCTGTAATTGTAACGAATGGGTAAAGGGGGAGTGACGTGTGACGTTTGTCGTTTTTTGTGGCAATGTTCCTACCACCCTCCTCAAAGTTGCTTAGGACCAGTAAAAATGATACAGACCCCCTCAGGCCATGGCAAAGATACCATTCAACTCGTTTTAAGTCTATGTTTCATCAGGAGAATTATGAAAATATTTGATTATGGTTGAAAAGTTCCTTAGTGCTACTTTTAAAAATAACAGCCATAAAAAGCTCTTTGAAAAATGATTAAAAAGGATTAGAAAAAAAAAAAATCTAATTGTCCCATTTGTACTTCCTCCTCATCATCATTGTCATAAACAAGCAACCGTAAGCATCGTAATAACAAGCGTTGGCTTGCGTGTCCTCCTGCTGCATTCGATAACAACAATCAATTAACACACACACACACACACACACACACACACACACACACACACACACACACACACACACACACACACACACACACACACACACACACACACACACACACACACACACACACACACACACACACACACACACACACACACACACACACACACACACACACAAAAAGAAAAAATCGTAATGAGAGTGCCGGCGAGAGGCGAGATCTCGTTTCCTGTCTTTTGTTGGCGGCCGCCTCAGCTGTTGTGTTTGCTTGAGTGGACACCAAATCCAAGCGGAGTGCCACCCAAAACACTCAACCGTGCAACACGCACGCGTACACAACACAACACAACTTGTCAACATTTCTAAATTAAAGCTCAAAATGAAGATTTTTCTTTTGGGGGGGGTTGTCAACTTTAAACTGTTAAACCAATTCCTACTCCAATTCTGTTCAAAATGTCATAATTTTTCATATATTTACCTCTAATCCCTTTTTTTTTTTTTTTACAGATTCAAAGCATTCCAATGATGATGACAGTGCACTGTTTGTTGTCAACGAGTACGCAATCAGAACTCAACAACAATCGTTTGTATTGTTGACATTTCATGCCAAGTGCTTTGTTACAGCTGCAGCTGTTGTGAAAGCGCGATACTGCAAAAAAAAGAAAAAGTCGAGTCGAGTCTAATTAGCATGCTAACACTACATCATCTTTGCTTGAAAAGCTAATGGTGTGTGATTATCCACATGCTAATGTAAGGGGACGTCACACTTAAGACGGCTTCCGCTGTCACAACAGCAATTTGGTTTGACAAAAATTAGCAGTTAGCATCAAGTTAGCCTGTTAGCAACAACAAAAGCCATGCAATACTGAATTCCTTGCATTCATTTCTCACCCCTATATATATATATATAGTCATTCCTGTTTAAATAACTAATGAATTAATTTGTCACAAGAAATACATTTATAGATAGTTCATTATTATACATGTTTTACTTTTAAAATGCATTCCTATATATATATATATATATATATATATATATATATATATATATATATATATATATATATATATATATATAAACTATTATACCAACTCTTGACAATTTCTCTAATCTACTAATAAACTGGCCTATCAAATTAATAAATAAACAAAACATGAATACATTTAAATTGAAGATAATGTTTTAATTATTATAGTTTTAAATAATAAAATTGTCATTAAAGCTATTTCACATGTAGGTTTAACAAGGGGTTATTTTGTTCCAGACCGAATTGTAAATAGAAAAAAATAGAGTGAATCATATTATTAGTAAAACAAAGTATCTTAAATAATGTGCCCATGCCTGACCTTTAACCCCCAAATCCCAATTGAAAGCGTTTCCTCTGGTTACCTTTTTGGCAGCCTTTCGACGGAGGTCGCATCCCTGAAACGCGCGTGGAGAGCAAGCACCCGGGCAACCTATCAAGCACCCGGGCAACCTATCAAGCACCCGGGCAACCTATCAAGCACCCGGGCAACCTATCAAGCACCCGGGCAACCTATCCCGCCGCTGACGAGCGCGACCGTTCACAATGTGAGCACTTGTCCGCATCCGTCGTCATTCCCACTCGCGACATTCCCCCACCCAAACAAAAACGAGCACAACAACGTCGGCACTGTTGGACGACGGGCCTTCACAAACACTGCATTTTGTTTCTGCGCACTTTTTGCCCCGGCGTGAAAAATGTCACACGGCGCCATGATGGAGGGAGGACATCAAAAGCTCATTATGACATGAATGTGGGAAGCGCGGCTTTGCAGCAGATGAGCTACGAGGCCAAACATTAGCAAGATGTCACGTGACATTACATATTCACACATTAAAAGACAGGATAAAATGCCAACGGAACATACTTACCAGTTTTAAATAACCATGCTAAGATAACGAATGCTACAGCTAACACTGAAGTAACATCAGATTAACAAAACATGCTAAGGCAATTCTAGAGAATGATGCTACTGCTAAACACACAAGCTTAAAGTAATTCCAGAGAACAGAGCTAACAAACATGCTAAGGTTAGGCTAGGCTATGCTACACTTAAATGCTAGAGAACTGTGCTAAGAAATCGTGTTCAAGTGACAAATGTACAAGCAATGACCCCAAAAAGTCACATTAAACCTAATTAAACACGCTAACTTAACACTAGATCTAAGAAAACATTCAAAAGTGACACGAGAGCTAACAAAAAAAGGTAAAGTGATGCTAGGGCTAGCATAGGTTAACACTCCATACTAGCAAGCTAGTGCATTGCTACTTTTTTTTTTTTTTTTTTACTCGAGACTGACACCTCTGGCCAAAAGCATAACTGCAGCCACTGTGTCAAGCTCATACATCATGCAAATACGTGCGCTCGAATAAACTCTTCGTTTTTTCAGTTTTCTTGGAGTCTGAGCTGGAGCTTGGGTTTGCTAATCCGACCCCTTAGTTTTTTTTTTTCAGTTTCCATCCCAATTGTGTCATACGCGAGCGAGCACAATACTACATGTCTGCGGGGACGAGCATGAGGTCACCCTCCACCCCTCACCACCCCCAAGAAACTGTGGAGTGTTAGCCCCCAAAAATTCCACACTTAAGGGAAGATACAAGCTAATAGGCGCAGTCAAAGTTAAAAAGTCAGGGCTCTTTGTATTCATCTGGGCATCGGTGGAGCATGCGTGATGTTGAAAAATCTTTAACATTAACAATTTAAACGCCACAATGCACCGCCACAAATAATGAGTCATTAATTCCCTCTAACTAACTGGTGGTAAGTAGCGTTTCAAACTCGGGCTGCAACAAATGATTGTTTTTTGAATTGTAATAATCAGATAAAAAAAAAAAAAAGAAGAAGCACGTTTTAATTTCCATCCCTTTAGTCAATAACAGAATCATAGTTTCAATTGACATAACATAAATGAATGCCGATTTAGTTTGGTCTGTCAGAAAACCCGCCAAAATGTTGATCTTAGTTTTCCAAAGTAAGCAGATATTTGCAAATGCCTTATTTGGAAAGATAATCAATCTGCTCTCGCGGTCGCCCGTCAGTGAAAATTGCGAGGACTTGGACCACTTTGAAGTTCAACAAGGTCTGGAAATGACGAACGGAGTTGTGGATGGACTCGAGGAACGGACCGTTGCACGTCGGAGTTGGAAGGCGACGCAAGTTGAGCAGGAGGCGCACGCACCTCCAAAGGCAGCAGCGGATTGCCGGCGCCTGGACGGCGACACCAGCTCCTTGACCATCTGCAGAACCTGCATGCTCGCTCTCACAGCGGCGCGGCCTCGGGGGACTCCTCGGTGCAAGGGCGGTCCTGGGGTCGGGGGCGCCGGCCTCTCGCCCCCTCCTCACTCCATCCCGCTGGCTTGGGAATCATGGTCGCCTCCTCTTCGTGGTCGTCTTCCTCTTCTTCTGGCCGCCGGTCGCATGTTCCCTGCGCGTCCTCGGGCGCTCTCGTCGTGAAGAAAAGAAAAGCGGGAGCTTCAAAATGTCAGCCCCCCGCCTCCTCCTTCTTGCCATCGCGACCGCCACACGTCCTTTAAAGTGAAACCTTCACTTGCTCGCTCGCTTTCCCTCCTCCTTCCTCCTCCTCCTCCCCGTGAGAAACGCCGGAAGTGGAGACGGATAAGGGCGCCTTCCCACTTTTTAACGAGCTCATTAGGACACTTGATTAGGTACAATGACAACAACAAAAGGCTTTTTGCCTTTGAAAGTTTAGTTCAGAATTTTTTATGTTCATGTTGAATGTTTATATCGAAAGCATTTTTCCCCCCAAAAGCGTTTGTTCCTTCTTTTTTAATTTTTCCCATCATTTTATTTAATAAATCGAATTTTATTTAAAGCATTATGGGTTTTGGGATTTTTTTTAAGTAATTTTTTTTAAGTGTAATTTTTTTCGGCGAGTAACGATACCCGACCTTATTTTCAAGGTAATGACACTCGCGACGACAGCCAAAATTGAGGAAAACTTTTTTCTTTAAAATGATCCGTCATTGTTTTTTGTGAGTCAAAAGTATTAGTGAGTATTTGCACTGGTATCGTTTGAAAAAGAAAAGTGTGTCGAACATCCCTAATTGTTTTTTTTAGAAGTATAAGTAATGTTGTAATGTTATTCTTTGCAAATGTTTATAAAAAATTCAAAGCATTACTTTTTTAATCCATTTTTTTGTGTTTAAGTGTTTTGTTTCAAAGGCAATACTTTCTCAACAGCACGTTTTTAAGCATGATTTTGTGTGTTTTTTTCTTCTTTAGTTTTTGTGTAATTGTGTCATTTCTAAAAAACATTTTTAAGAGTTACTTTTTTAGGTATTTTCCCGTGCATTTTTGAAAATATATTTTAAAACACATCAACAAAAGTGTAATGAAAAGCATTTCAAGTATTAATTAATTTTTTTAAACCATACCAAGCATTAACCTGTGTTTGCGCTCTCGGTATTTGTTTGTTTGTTTTCTCAACACTGCTCCTTTACTAACTCCATTTCCCAGCATCCTCTCGGGCCTTCAAAGCAGCCGTCAATCACGGGCATGGCGCGGCGCGGCGCGGGTGACGGCGTGTTCCTGGTGCCATGAGACGGAAGGTGTAATTAGCCGTGTTGCCATGCCTCCCGCTCCCGGTTGCTAGGCTGTGGCGGACATTTTGTGCGAAAAACTCAGCAGCTCTCCGGTCCATGTTGGAAACGACTTGCGCGTATCCACTAGAAAGTGACTTGGCTGCTTTGTTGCAATGTGGAGGGAGGCAGAAGTTCCCCCAGATTTGGTGGCCTGCTCGATGCAGGTCAATGATGCATTGTGCCAAACACAGAAATTTGTTTTGATTTTTCAGGCATAACGACAAGTGCAATCAAAGTCGGACGCAACATTGCTCGGCATTCTGGGTGATTTTCTCGTGTGAATTGATGTTTTGATTTCCATGCTAAACTTGGGAGATGAGCATGAGCGCGCTTGGGGAGTTGAGTGTGTACATGAGGGGGTGCTCATATAAGTCAACAACATCGCTGTGTGTGTGCGCGCTCACATGGTCATTAAAGCTGTCATGCCCCCCCCCCCCGGCTTCATTTCCTCTCGCTGCCCTGTTTACCCCCAGATGTAATCATATTCCAGCAACGCTTCCTTCCTGCCATGAAACCCCCCCACCTCATCCCACCTCAGATAAAACAACACACACACACACAAGTGCTCACTTCAGCATCTTTCATCAAGACAAGACAGAAAACGGTCAAACGGAAGCAGGGTGGACGAACCACATTCCGGCACACAGTTGGCGTCCCATCGTGCACGCGCACGCACACACAACCACACTGGCGTCAAGAGTGTGAAGGAGACGCAGGGTGGGGAAGGGTGTTAAAGGCATAATATTAACGGCGGGCGCACCAAGTTTCCCGTCACATTGCCAGACGGCAGCCCGGTCCTCATTTTCTCCCAGCGGGAAATTGGCATGTGCAAAACAACACGGGAGCTAATTCCTCGATCCGGAATCACCCCGGGCCGCTGTGCCCGTCCAGCGGAGGAAGCGAGGCCGCGCGGGAGACAACAACAACTTTCTAATAAGCAATTTCTCAAATGTTCAGACTGAACTTGAGCTGAACTTTGCATGAAATTTGAGCAGAAACTTTTCTCCAAACATGTCAACATTCAAAACAGGTTGAACAGGATGCAGTCAGACACAAACGATACCGGAAACGTCAAATGCAACAACTGGAACACCAACCACAGACACATTTTTGTAATTACTAGCTGCAATTAATTAGCGCTAAAAAGCAGATGACAATCATTAATTAATTCCAACAACAAAAATCACTTATTTTGGCAATATTTGTAAGAAGAAGATATTGATTTTTATGACAGTGAACCCCCACTGGGTCCTGTAAACCTCATGCTAGAATTCACAGGGGCCCAGCCACAAATAGTGAAAAAGTTGTGGATAATTGCCCAAACAACAACAAAAAAACGCGAAGAAGAAGCAGATCGGGGGGGAAAAAGCAAAATGCACAAATAGATGAAATTCACTGTAATTGACGCTAACCCAGACAAAAGTCTGCGTTCATCTGCCACAAGATTTCCTTGATAGCACCAAAAAATGCCGTAATTGGTATGACCAGTATCAATATTTTTACAGATGATTAAGCCGTCGATTAATTGGATTAAAATCAATTTTGCATTACTCAACAAAATTGTGCATGTGAGGTATATTTGCTATTTTTACCCACTTTGAGTCTCCATACTCGCACGCCACACTATTTATAGTATCTAACTGTGAGTGTTGTGGCTTTAAAAAGGCAGAGCCTGGCCTTGTGAGTGACATGGGTGTCAGCAAATGAGAGTGTATGTGTTTGTGGCACAGATTAGCAGCTGGTTGTTCATTGGCTAACTGTTAGCACGTTTGACATGTTGAGTGAAATCTGCAAATTAAAAAATGGTGTTGTTCTGATACTGGTTTTTGGCCGATGCCGATACCGTGCCGAAACCTAGGTTTTTTTCTCCTCAACATGGATAAGCTGCCCTGCCATTGGTTCAGAGCATTCAAGGGCCAATAGGATATCTTGGCTCGACATGAAGTAAACATGTCACACACAGTGAATGTCGTGCACGATAAAGTCAAGATGCTGCATCCAACGTCCTAAATTAGCGTAAAAAATAATGGCATTGGCATGTTACTCGTTGATACTCGCCGATACCAATACCACTGTTTTAATGCAGTATCGGGGCATCTCCTAATACTGGTATCATTATCGGAACAACACTAATTTAAAAAAAAGAAAGAAGCTAGTCTTCAATTCAATTAAATCAAACGTTTGTATATACTTGTCAACTCAGGCTAGCTTGCTAACAAATTAGCAATCGTATTATTTAGCAACTTAACTGCTGGTGGCTTTCCAGCTTGGAATATTAAAGTATGGCATGACATTCTCACCCGTTTGGTTCATGACTGAAATGGGACTTTGGCTCGTGACATTGGGGGACCTGTTCGGGTAACCCGCGTTTGCTTTTATGTGTGGTGGCGGGTGGTCATTCATTAGCCTAACGAGCTGCGGAAGTAAACATCAGCAAGCGAGCTCAAACTGAGACCTCATCAAAAAGGGACACATCAATTATTTAGCGGCAAAAAAAAGTTTGTTTTTTTCTGCCACAACAGTCCACGTTGACACACAAATGACTTTTCCAAGCATTTTTTTTTTTTACTCAACCAAAAGATGCTAAATGATGTCACAAATGAGTCCAGCTTCAAGGCTTTCTGTTCCTTGTCTTGCACTGGTCTTTCTTCTTTGAAGGCCTTAACCCCCAACCCCCCACACACGCGCACGCACACACTTTGGTGGTAACGCTGTTGAAGGTGTCCATCAGCACTTTGCTTCAAGAGCGCTCGCTTAATCTAATCGCCTAACAGTCCATGTTGGTTGCCCTGGTAACAGTGTCCCCCCCCCACCGCCCCCGACCTTCCCTTTCGGCACACGTGGTCCTTCCATGAAAAGGGATGTAAGACCCCCGCCGGCTATCTCGGTTTGACGCGTCCAAGAGTTGTGAAATCAAACCTTTCTTCTCACGTGGATTCGATCCCAGTTTAAAGCGGCCATCATCCTGTGTTTGGGCTCATGACCTCCGCCAGGGAGGTCCGAATGCAGGCCTGCGCTCCCCCCATCATGCTTTGCAGCGACAAGGTCAACGACACCCCCACCAGAACCGTACCACTGCAATGATCGCATCGCTGCTGATGGCCAAAGAGCCAAATTGCGCTTAACTGTCATTTTTTACTTTATTATGACTTTTTAACATCATGTTTAACTTCATTTAATTCGGTCACACTTCACCTAAAAGCATTTTTTCATTCGTATTCTCAGTGTTTATTTTCACTTTTCTTACCCAATTCAAATTATTTAAACTACAGGTTTGACAAAACTCATGAAATGGGAGTCATAACAATACACGCAAAAAAAATATCTAACATTCAAATGTCCAAATAATGATTAAAGCTACTGAAGGCAGAAAAATCGAATTTCAAATCTCTACTGCCACCTGTGGCTGGAAAATGAAACTGCATTTTCCCTTCCCTTCTTCACATACACAATTGCGCACATGATTTCATTTTTTTTTTTTTTTTTTAAAGAATTAAAGAATACAGCAGCCAAATCTACCCGTTTTTGTCCATCTCAGGAGGGGGGCGCACTTGCTGTCGACTGAAAATGACATCACAGTGCCAGGCGGTCTCAGGCAATGACCAATCACGGCGCACCTATTTTCCGAGTTTGGTCATGTGATGTTTGCAAGCAGATTATGAAATCAAGTGAATGAAGCTTTGAACTCACTCATGGTGGAAGCCCGGGGGCGGGCCAGGCCGGGCCGGTCGAATCTCGGGACGGGTACGCTCGATGTCCACTTTCTCCTTCCCCGAGGCACTCATGACCTGCACAGTGAAACAAGATTCTTTCTCAGACACTTTTTAGAAAGCCTCAGATCACAGCCACTGGCATGACACACCAATTGGGAGTTTGCCAAGCCGCTGGCCTGCTCAATAAAAGAAAAAACTCATTTCACCACTTTGTCACAAATGCCGCCAGCAACGCCATTTTGCATTTCTTAACCCCGCGCGACCACCCCGGGCCGTTTTCATTTCCGGACCAGACCACGAACGTGTTTGGCACCAACTTCCAAAGAACGGTCAGCAGTAGAAATGAAACGAAAATTGACATCAACACACTCGGCTCAAACAAGCCAATATGTTTAAAGTTCCCGTAAAGCAAAATTCAATGCCTTGAAAAATTCCCACACTACATAAAAGGAGTGTTGTTCACATCAAAGCCACATTTGATTGCCTACATAAAAGTCTCATTTATATTGAAAATCAACACATTTATCAAAATGAACATGCTTAAAAAGTTAAAGTTGAAGGAATTGTAGTGTAAATGAATGAATGTAATTGTCATCATTCATTCTTAACTTTCTTTTGGTGTGAATTTGTTTGACATCCTGTCCTGCAGTCAGGACAGGATGTTATTCAACCTGTCCTCGACAAGAGGTCACAATAATGAAACACCCCAAAAACTTGAAACAAACGTCACACATTTGGTCATATATATTTGAAATGAAGAAAAAACAACAACTTTATATTATATATACATTTATAAAACAATGCACAAAGTGAACTTCAAACAATATTTTCCCAACGTCTTTCTTTTTAGACCTCTGATTTAAAACTGTACACTTTTTAATGTATCTGACGGAGTTGACATAAGTTCTAAACTGAAAAAGCTTTTTTTTAATTGTTTTTAATTTGATTTCAAACCCATTCCTTGACATAATTACCTAAGAGGAGCTTCCCCAATCCTGGTCCTCGAGGGCCGGAGTACTGCAGACAATGCTTCCATCCTCCAGCACACTAAAGATCAGCTTCGTTATCAGGATTGCGCAGAGCTTGCTTGATGAGCTGATTACCGTATATGAGTCAGGTGTGTTGGAGGACAGAAACATCTAAAACCTGCAGGACTCTCCTCGAGGACCAGGATTGGGGAAGCCTGATCTAAGACTATGAAATGTGATCTCTGCATTCCACCCACTGCAGCAAACACAGACGTGAGCAACAAGGTATTGGGCTGATACTCGGCCTTATTTTAAGGTATCGGAACTTGCGACGGTGGGCGTTTTACAAACAGGAAGTAGAAATAATAAAATAGAGGAATAGAAAAATGCCATTAAGTCCTTTTTAAGGAAAATTTGCTATATTGGAATATAATAGGTCTTTGTAATTATTTGTCTGGGGGGGGGGGGGGTTATGCATCAAAAGTATTAGAGGTATCAGTGACTACTCAAGAGTTAAGCAGTGGTATATGAACATCGCTACGGGTGCAAAAACGAAGTCCTACTCCGTTTTTTGATGACATCCAAACTATTTATTTATTGAAAACACCTCATTTACGACAAGTTGCCTGTGTGTCATCTTATGGGAAGATGTCAAACTCTACTAATGGTTACTTTTTGCAACTCTGCACTGTGACTACGCTGGCCATTTTACTGCTGTTTTTTGTTCGTTTGTTTTAATGACAAGTGAATTATCAGAATTGTCTTTTTTTTTTTTCCTTCATGAACGTGTTAGTCGTTTGTGGGACAGAGGTGAAGCTGATCCCTTACAAGCGAAGGGTTCAATGTTTCCAGTAAAAGCTGATGAGGCAAAATAGTCCCAGCCTGACACATCCTGCCGCTGTCATCACATCACACACGGCAACAGAAGGAGGGCAGAGAGATGACGATGACGTCCGTCCCGGCTTGTGCTTGTTTACTGGGTCACACTCTTATACACACACACACGCGCGCGCGCGCACAAAAGACATTTTCCAAGTGCAAAGCCTCCAACTGCAGCTAACTAAGCCGCATTATCCTGAAGCAGGACAGGAGGGATGGAAAGACACACCACTGAAGCAAATCGCTTCCTGTCACCATTGTCAAAATAAACCTGAGAAGGAATGCATAGTAAATATTACATCATACTTCCTCACACTGTTCATGACTGTTACTCGGAGTGGTAACTATGTTTGTTAAAAGGAAACTGAAAGATAGCAAGAATGTGTTTTATGTATGCTAAAGTACCACTCACTGATTGTCACACCCAACAAAGTGGGGCGAAATACGTTCTCCGCATTTGACCCAGTGAGCCGCTCGGGAATCATTTGGTGATCTAACCCCCCCAATTGAAATCCTTAATGCTCAGTGTCAAGCAGGGAGGCAAATGGGTCCCATTTTTATAGTCTTTGGTATGTGTCGTAAATGAGGTGTTTTCAAAATAATTTGACAACGCAGAATATGCATAACACAATTATACAGGGGGTGAGGGCCTGCAAAAGTAGGTATACAGTAGTACAAGATGAATTTATTTATTTCTGTTTATACTTAAGCATTGTATGTGTATTTTTAATACTTGTCTACCTATGCACCCCCTTGTAATTATATTCAACGAATATTGGAGTCCCTTATTATTTTAATGCTAACTTTAGCTCAAAAGAGAGCGATTTCCAATTTTTTTAGAAAGACACGTTTCCGCGTAATGCTAAAATGTATTCACCTGAGCTTCTTCATCTTTCCTCTCCACACAGACCAAGCTTTGCCAAAAACACGAGCTCTACAAATGAATAACTTGTGTTCACCTTTCAGAAGTTAGTTTTTGTTTTGTTTTAATAAAAGCGCGTAAAATAAACTAAGTGCTGGATTGCTGATGCTAACATAGCATATGAGCAGCCACCGAGAACGCGCCAGTCAGTGATTGACAGCTTGCCTAGGCCAATCGGCAGCCTCATTGGCATGCCCAGCCTCATTGGCATGCCAGAGCCAATGAAAATCCGCGAAAGGGACTAGAGGGATTGATTCCGTTGCGGGATGTTGATGGAAGTCGCCGGGACGAATCTCAACCTGAACTGCACTGCTGGTTTACGTTTCAAATTACAGTGCAACTCTTAGCTATCCGCTGTGACAAATTTTACGAAAACATAATTAACTCGAATTGTTTTGGTCTCTGCTAGGTACACATCAAGAAATCCGCGACACATATTCCACACGCTGCTCAAGCGATTCAATTTGTACTCAAGTATTTTATTATGAAGGAAGACACCGGAAAGCGACACGTGCTAGTCGGCTAGGTCCACACTGGTGGGCTTGGCTAGGTAGGCCTCGGTGAATACAAATAAGCACAAAGTTTACAATCATAAAGCTGACAGTGAGGCATTTATCATAGGAAAATACTCCGAGGACTTGTAAACAGATTCAAAACAAAGTCGAATAAACCCATGTTTGAGTCGACTTCGCTCAATTCAGCCCGCGGTACCGCTGCCGTGTTCTCCCCCCACCCTCGACAGATGCCCCAAGCCGGGACGACAAGTTGCAAATGCGCCCCCCCGCCGTCCTCCACGTCCGTCAGCCACGTCCGTCAGCCACCACCGAGCCTCACCTTTCGTTCAACTCGACGCCGTCGCTCCTGTCGTCGAGAACGCCGGCGCGTATCCCTCCTTGCCCGGCCATGTACCAGGAAGTCCGGGCCACTTCTCAAACTCTGCCGCGGAGGAGGACGTCAGGCAGCCAGGTAGCGATGCGCCGCACGACCGCCGCCGTCGATGCGCGCGACCCCTCCGCGAGCCACTTCCGGGTTCACCTCGACGCTCACGACAAGTGGACGCAAACATTCTTTCTGCGCGTCTGCCGCCACTGCACTTATCTTATTCATTACAAACTTGAAAATAAATAAATAAATACACTTCACAAAACGATAAATCCCTAAAAATCAATCCAAGCGAATGAAACACTGCCCAATGCCCATCATTCCCATAAAAAACAACAACCCCAAAACCATTCTAAGTGTAACCAGTGACACGCAACACAAACGTTTACTACCTTCGTTTAGTTTTGTACTTGTAGCCCACAAACGGACACTAGTGGAGGAAATCGTTACTAATAAGACACGGGGCTCTATGAGTGAACCCTTGTCATTATACAGTGCGCTGAATTGTTTTACTAGACATGACAGGGTACAATGGTCTTAACGCGGGACATCAAGAACGCCGAATAAATACCATTATTATTATTATTACAATTCTGATGAAGTACCGCAAATAGCCACAAGAGGACAGCAAAGGAGCGTTGAAGTACATTCATCGTTTGCAATCAGAACACATGGAGTCTAACCTCTTGTCGCTTAATAAAAGGTTTCAGAAAAAAAACAAGCTCTTATTTTAATGAACACTTCATTTTAATTATCTGCTGAATGTCAGCGACACTTATGAGTTTTTATTCTCAGCAAAAGGTGAAGTAGGGTCTTTGAAAAGCTACAAAAAAGGGCAATTTAAACAACTTTTGTCAAGCTACTTTGATAACATGTTGATTTTTAGGTCAACTCACTAGATGTTTTCCTTAATTAAAAAAAAGAAAAGAAAAAGTACTACCATCGAATGAAAACTCACCTGACTTTTAACTTGTGTATGTTTTTCTGTGCAAATCCTCAACCGACACTTTCTGTCCATCACTTTTCTTTCGGTATTTCTGCATCGTGACCTGGATTTCTTCATCCCCGTCATCCAGCATGACTCTGATGACGCTTTCATGTCTGCCATTGATCCGCTTTTCTAAAAATACAAATTGGCTGCCAAGTGTGAGGTCTTCTTGCGCTTTAGATCTTCAGCCTTCATCGTCGTCGTCATCATCATGTTAGGGAAAAAAAAAAAAAAAAAGGTCTTGTGGACAGATTTGTCTTTTTTTTGTGTTGCGCATTTCAAGCGAAGAGGTGGTTGGTTATAAAGTGGTCAGCATGGAAGAAAATGGGACTTCCTGTTTAGAGTTTATTTGGATCTTACCTTGGATGTCGGAACAACAAGCTGATTAGTTCAGGCCAGGAAGACAATTTTTTGCTCGAGCGGACCGCGAACGCCTCACAAGAGCAACCGCACACGACTCGGACACACAGTAGCCCACCCGGGGGGACGTTTTGGAACAATTCAGCCCATAAAGCCGTGCAGTTTGACGTAGCAACATGACATTTGGTCGGCTTGTCAGTAAAGTACACGAAAACACAGGAAGTCAGCCACTTTGAAGTCGACCGTTTGGGGATAATTTCTCTTGACCTTTGCTGTTCAGAATTGATTGGAAAATGCAGCCCCTGAAGCCAGTTGGACTTAGCAACGGGACATTTGGTGGACATGTTTATCTTGAGCAGACTTACAAAAAAAAAAGTCTCAAAAAGCCACATCTGGAAAATACACAGGAAAGCCTGCCATGCTGCTCTCAAGCGGCCATTTTAGCCAATTTTCAGGGAACCTCGGTCCCTGGAATAATTTATTATTTTGTTGTTGTTGAAATTCTCACAAGCAGTTTGATTTAGCAAGATGACATTTGGCAGGACAGGACAGGACAGGACAGGACAGTCATGCAAAGACCCGCAAAAAGCCTCAAGAGTTCATCCCATTTTTGAAATGATCAATTTGCAGTTTTTTCTTCTTCAAGCCTGGTCCTCGGGGAACACTATCCAGCCTGTTTTCAACGTCTCCCTGTACCAACGCAGGTGAGGATCGTTATCAGGCTTCACCTGAGCTTGCTGATGAGCAGAATAATCTTCGTTGCTTTTCAAATGATCTCTTTTCCCTTTGGTACCAAATTTGACCGATGGACAACTCGTGACTGCACAAGATATTGCAATCCTCCACTCGTGTTGGAAAAAAAAATCGATTGAAATATTTTATTGGCACGCGTGGTAAAAAAAACAACCCCAAACCTAATAGTGTAGAAATGGAATCAATAAGCAGCATAATAATAACATCCAGACGGGTGCAGGGAAATACACCGAACGAGGGTCCGCGCGTTGCTAATAACGCAGACGCAATATGGCGGCGGATCGGCAAACGGCAGGCAGGCCAGATTAGCGGGCATCAACTTCTCAATCAATATTTAATAAGAGACGTGGCCGACGCAAAGCCCACCAATGCGCTGCTCCGGATTTGCCGGTTTATTGGGAGGGGAAAGACGCCAGCGAGATTTAAGGCGGCAATAATGAGCAGGAGTTAACTAACGGCAGGCTAACGTTTGATGCTATATGTTGTGAAAAGCATTTTGTGAAAGCGCTGTTTAAATGAAGAAGAGCTGATTGGAGTCACGCGGGCGCCCGTCTGGGCGTGGCTGACAAATTTGAACTTTCAACCCTTTCCTGGGGATGCACAGGAAGTGGACGCACACGCCGGACACGTTGCCAAGATGGCGACGGACCAAACTTTTTACAATACAATACAAACAAGGGCCACTTTGGCATTTATGGACCTCAACTTCAACACGTAAAAACCAACCAAGCAAGCTATATTGTTTATATGGTTGTGTTGAAAAACTGCTACTCAAGGCGTTGTCACTAGTAATGAGGACATTTTTGGGGGAAGGTTTTGGGGCGGGCCATGGTCGTGTAACCTACTAGAATAAACCCAAACCCTCCACCGAGCAGCACCTGGATCCCATCTCCACATTCACAAGCTAAACAAGAGAAACAATTTGTTTTTCCAAAAAAAAAGAGAAAAAAAAATCAGAATTATCTTTGTTGTTCTCCAGTGTTATGAAGATAAATACTCTTCCCAATTTAGTTCTAAATTTCTTTGAGTCTTTGCATATCTAGAAAGATAGAAAGTTTTGTAGTAGTTATTAAGGAAAAACAATACAAAATACATTTATTGTGTTTTATGAAGGTTTTCACTTATTTTAAAAAATAATTTTATTGTACAATATAAACATAATTTTTTAAATGTAATTTTATTTACACGTTTGAATATTTTTATTTAAAAAAAAAGTATTTTGCTATGAATCGTTTTAAAATTCCATGCAAAGAATTGGGAAAAAAAATCTACACTAAAATAAGATTAAACCAAATAATTTATATATATATATAAAAATAATGAAATAAATATATTACAAATCAATATTAAAATGTTTTTTTTTTTTACCTCAATAAGCAAAAGAAAATACAACATAAAAAAAACATGTTATATCATTTAACATAAAAAATGTAAATTTACTGCAGAAATAAAATTCACAAAAGATGACATAGTAAAAAGAACAAAAATGATAGAAAATAAAATGTAATAAAATTAGTGAATTTATAACATCCATCCACTCATTAAATAAAAAATAATAATTTAAACACCCGAATAAAAGTAAACTAATACAAAATGATTGGGGGTGGGCGGAAGCATAATAATAAAAATAAAAATAAAAGAAGACAATAAGTTAATATAACCCCACCCAAAAACATGTCTGAAACTGAAAATATAAGATTTTTTTTCCATTCTGACTTGCGGCAAAAATTTGGTATGGGAAAGAAATTGCTTCTCTTTGGTTGTGATGCAGGAAGCAAAAACAAACATTGGGTAAACGTTGGGCTCTGTCGAACAAGAGCAGGAGGGAGGCGGAAGAAGGTGGGACCAGCGGTAGGAAAAACGCTTTTAATATAGGAGACAGAAGCAAAAAACTGCATCGCACGAGAACAAACGTTTACAAAAAAACGCTGACACACAATTTTTGTTCACACGTTTGGCAGACAGAAAAACGGCAGCCAAAAAAGCAAACCCCAGCAACTACACTTACTCCCATTCTTATTCTTCCCCCAAAACTAATACACACAAGAACAACCCACTCAAGTGGACTAAATAGCTTGGAGACCGATCCGGCGACCGATCCAGCGACCACACCATGAAAGGTCGCGACCCTCTGAGAGGAGAGAAAGAAAAACAGTGGAAAAACAAACTCAAACTTTGACGGGATCGGGCCACACAGACAGCGCTTTCTTGCTTTTTTTTTTTTTTTTTCTTTTTCGTTTTTTGTATCCTTGAATGTCCAGTATAAAAGTAGTGGCACTGGTACAAAATGATGCATAAGTACAATCAGTTGTAGAAATGGAAAGCCTGCATCGGCATCATGTTGTTGTTGTTGTTCCCCATCGGCGGCAGCAAACAAACACACAAAATCACGCCAACTTTGGCTTCGCTCCACAAGAACACAACCAGGAAAAACACTTTTTTTTTTTTGTTTTTTTAACTTTTACTTTTAGTTTTGGAGATAACAAAATAAAAAAAAAAACACGACAACAAGCGTCATTTGGCAAAAAACACACACAAACATTTTCTAGATGCTCCAAAACACTCGACAAGTCAAAATGCAAAGTAATCACAAGCTTGAGATTTTTTTTTTCTTCCATTTTGTTTCCATAAATAGCACTTAATTAATGGCGTGATTAATTAAGGAAGGCCGACAGAGAAGTGACAAGATCCAAAGTTACAAGCAGCGTGAGAGCCCCCCAGGTGAAACGTAGAAAAAAGGAAAAACTCACACGCCACAACAACCCTCCCTTTAAAAAAGCAAACAAAACCCCCCCCCCACACAGGAACCACGCTTGTGCTTCTCAAGTCAATGCCTCGTTTTGCTTCCTGTTTGGCAGCCAATCACACGCCTGCATACAAAAGATACTCTGATACAAAGTTATCGGAACCCTTTTGCACATCAATCATATTGTGCATCACTCGCCGCAGTCGATAAAACTCTACATGTGATAATGTCTATTATGTATGATTGTAAATGTACATATGCATGCTCGTGTGTGTGACGTCGTGCCAGTTTATGCTATTTCGGCTACGGCTAATATGCTAACTCGCTTAATGTTTCATGTCGATGTGAATTGTTTATATTGTGAATTTACTCGGTAACAGCGGACGAAGGGGAAAATCAGTGCTTTTGTCTTTCCACTCAAAAGGACGGCTGACGGTGATGTGAGCAATTTGCCGGTAACATTTCGATATGCATAAATCTGGACATTAAACTTTCAAAAACACTGATTGCAATGACAGCTGTGAAAATGATTATTTGTTATTTTTTTATAAACATGAATTCATGTTGTGCATCAGACGCTACAGTGGACATTGAACGGCCTTCAAAATCCACAAGTCTTCATTTGTTTGTTGATTGGAAAGACAAACTTGTGCATGATTTAACGCCGCGGTGAACAGCCACTGCTTTTCTGATGCACCACAAGGACACGTTTACCAAATCAAATTTTGGAAACAGCGGTCGACTGTAGTTGCACATTTTGTCACAGACTCCCGCTTTGGGATCGTTCTGAACTGTTGTCTGACATTTTCATCGTTTTTTTGTGCTCTCTGTAGTAACTGATAAATCAAAACAAAAACTGTTGCGTATGCACAAAAGGGTTCGTTCGAGCACGTAAACACGCCACGTTCATTTTTTTTTTTGTGTAGTTGTTGAGAGAAAACGCGCTGACTCGATCGTCCCTGCTTAAGGCCAGTGGTGAGCTTGCTGTATAGAAAAGAACGCTGCCTTTGTTTTTGGGGATTTTATTTTTTTTTGTCGCCCCCTAAAAATTGGCGTTTTGGGGGTCAGGGGTCGACCGACGCCGCCGCGCCGCGTAAACGAGTGTCACCGACACACTTTGGCTTGTCCACGTCACCTGCTGCGGACGAGGGGGGCGTGCGGCTCCGCCCGCCCGTGCTGTGCTTTGCTCGGAAACCAACGCGCCTGCGCCCGCTCCAGGCTTCCGCCACCAAAACCACGCGTGTCCCAAAAAGTTGACGCACGTGCTAATCAATTGTGTGTGTGCGTGGTTCCTGCGGAAGAGTTCACACTCGGGGGCTCTCAGGCACAACGAGAAGAATAATAACAACAACAACAACAACAAGTGAGGTCTTGCACAAGTGTGTGCGTGCATGTGCATGTGCACGTCTATAGATATAGATATATATATAGATTTATATTTATATATATATATGACACATGGGCACTTTCTTTTCTTCTTTTTTTTTGTACATTTTTACAAAAAGAACACAAATCCAAATAAAAGCAAACATGACATTTTTCTCAGGCAACAAGACCACAAGTGAACAAACTCTTTTTGTATTATTTCTTTTCAAATCGAGAACTTGTTAAATATGAAAACACTGAGAAGAAAATACGCGTGTAAGCAAATCATCATCGTGTCACAAAGAGAAGAAGAAGAAGACGGACGCACGCGCGCACGCACGCACGCACGCACGCGCGCTAGGCAGGAAGTCGCTTCTTCCCAATTTGGCACTAAACTCCACTTTTCGTTTTTTTTTTAAAAAATCTCGGTTATAAGACAAAAACACAAAACACACGTCTAAATATTTGGTTGCCATCACGAAGACAAATCAAATCATGACATTGATGCTCCACAAGCTGACATTAGAGATATAGAGATTTATAGATTTATTTCCATTTATATAGATTTGACTCATTTTGATAGAGCTAATTAAACGACAACACGTTAAGCAAGAAAAAACAACAAATTTCTAAGAAAGGCTTCATCTATTCAAGTAAACTTGTGTGTGTGTGTGTGTGTGTGTGTTTTTTTTTTAAAAGTCTTCTCTTTAAAAAATAAACCAAAAAAAAGAAAAACGTAAACGAGACAATTAAGAGCGTCTTGGACTTGTGATGATGGACTAAATCTCACGAGAAGCACCGACGTTTTGTTTGTTTTTGTTTTTTTTTTCTCGTACCTTCTATACATTGAAAGAGTAGAAAATATAGGTCATCTCATCATGTGCATTGAAACCACGGATTGTCTGTCTGGGAGTCAGTTCAGCAAAAGATCACACAAGTAGGTAGCATTTCTTCCCCACACGTACCCACCAAATGTCTCTTTTTTTGTTCTTTTCCTCGTTGTTGTTCCCCTTGAAACTACTCTAGAAAAAGTGGTTCTATATATAGACTTTAATGAGAAACTCCTTATCAAAAAACTTTACACGGCCTGAAAAATGTAAAAACAGCTTCGGAGTCCAAACTGTGCGGAAGTAGTCTTAAGCCGGCGCCCCCTTTTCCCGCCGGGATGTTTTTTTTTTGTTGGTTGTCAAAAGTCATGCAAAAGAAGCAGCGGCGGAGGAGGAGGAGGAGGAGGAGGAGGAGGAGGAGACGCGGAGGGGGGGGGGGGGGGGCAAGAAAACATATAAGCGTCACGAAAAAAGAAAAAAAAAGAAAAGACAAATCAAATGTTTTTCATACGAATGAATGAGTGCAGCTTTTGTGTTGCTTTCACATTGATTTGTGGTCGTTACGTCACCAAAACATCCACATGAGGTCACATGCCAAACAAACAAACAAAATAAAAATTAAGAAAAAAAAAATAAAAAGGTGAAAATCCAAAGAAAAAGTTCAGTAGGCGTCGGTGTAGCGAAGGAGCTTAGCTTGGCTCAGCTCAGGTGAAAAAAAAGAAAGAAAAAAAAACGGACACTTTTTTTGTTTTTGGGCCGGTGGCGTGTTGAATTAGCGCGTTTTTGTGTGTGTGTGTGTTTTTCAAGGGGGCGGGGCCAGCGTGAGACGCTAGGCTAGGCATGGAGATGATGTTCTGAAAGAGGCAAAGAGAACACAAGAAAAACGCAAAGTTACGCAAATTACAACCAAAAACAACACTTAACACTTTGCTCGCTCGGGCCTGCTTGGATTTGGCAAACTCAAATTTTAGTCCACTCTCAGCCATTTTTGTCACGTCAAGAAAAGAAAGCTAACATTTTTGAAAAATACGAATTTTTTCTTCTTTTAATGCTTAAAGTAAAATCTATGATCAGTAACTAACCCTCAATAATCAACTTGTTAATAGAGCCTCAGTAGCACACTTTTATCTTAAGCTTCTGTGTCTATATTTGGTCACTGTTTTTGTAAAGCTGCTCGGTTTTTATAAAAAAAAATTTTTTTTTAATTAATTGCCCAGAATGGATGTTCATTCATGCAAATCATTTCCGAAAATGTGTGAAAAGCTTTCAACAAATGTCAAAACGTGGTCCACAATGCAAGCTTTGGATAACATCCTGTTCAAAGTCAGGCCTTCAAAATAAAAGCATTTGGTAAATTAACACTTTCACCACATTTCGCCGGGCCACAAGGTGGCGTATTTAGTAGTCACGCTCAATAAAAAAAACACGTGCGGTGAAACATGCTGGCGTGCTTTTATTTTGAAAGCTGGATTTTTGACAGGATGAGAAGCCAGGGAGATTTGTTGTTTCGAGTTGTATATAACTTATAAGTTCAAGCCTGTTCAAGAAGGCGATCTAAAATTCTTCCAAACAAAACAGAGTAGGGAGGGTAAATATCGCAATCCGCACAAACATCGTACAACTCGTCGTCGAGCCATCGGGTGCCCCATGGAAGCAAAATGGGACAAAAAAAAACGAACAGAAAACAGAAAAAAATGACAAATTAGAGAAAAAAACATGAAGTGATGAAATGTCTCCATGACGACGCTAATCGATTTATGGACGACTTTTATAATAACGAGGAGATGAATAAATTTTTTCGTACTTCATTTGTGGCAGTAAAAATGTTGTAGAAAAATAGACCTGCATTTTGAATTTTTTTTTTACAAAATGTAATTTTTCCCCTCCACATCAAATATGTTCAGACAAAAAGTTGTTCTTGCGAGCCTCAAATTGCGATGTTGAACGTGTCCTAACAAAGAAACGACAAACAATTTGAGGAACAAATGTCAGCATGTGGCGAGCCGGCAAATTTCTTGTTAAAAGAAAATGAAATATTTGAATCCGTTCCCAGTCCTGAAAGTTGTTTTTAGAAACACTTATCAATTGTAATAAAAAAAAAAAATCGGCAATTCAAGCGTTGTGTTGAAAAATAAATAAAAGCACATCACATGAAAAGTCAACAAAAAAAGAAGGCATGGTTTCTCTCTCAGGGCGGGCATAAGTTGTCTCCCCCTCCCTCCCACTGGATTGTTCTTTGTTGGGGCTGTTTGGGTTGGAACGGGGGGGGGGGGGGCACTTACCCGAGCAGTGCTATGCGGGCGGTGTGGGGGTTAGCCAGGCAGGCTAACATCAGTAAGGTTTGCTGTCGTTCTTGGAGCGCTTGAGTTGCACCTTCAGACGCTTCATGCCGATCTGGAAGCCGTTCATGGCCTGAATGGCCGCCTGCGCCGACACCGGATTGTCGTAGCTCACGAAGCCTGCGGAGACAAAAAAAGGCGTCTACCGCTGTCGCGCCAGCGTTTCTGGTTTCCCGCGGCGAGGAGTTTACCAAAGCACTTGCTGAGGTTGGTCTGTTTGTCGATGAAGACTTTGGCGGAGACGACGTTCCCGAAAGGCATGAACATCTGCAGGATGTCCTGGTCGCCGAACTCCTGCGGCAGGTGGTAGATGAACAGGTTGGCGCCCTCGGGACCTGCGGCGGGAGCGCAGCGGGCGGTCGTCAATAACGGCAATTGATTACTGCCGGAGTTACGTATTCTGAAATTCACTGTCTTGTCAATTACCAGTTAGTTATTTTAAATAATTGCAAAATTATTTTCTCCATCTTCATTATTTTATTACGTTTTAAAATAATCAGGATACAATTATTTCATTTTTTGCTTAATTTAAATGAATATTCACTGATATTTATGAATGCAGTAAACAAAAAAATATATACTGTGCTAAATAAAAAAAAACATACTTTTAATGGAAAAAATGACTGTAAATGTAAATTCATAATAAACTAAAAATAAAACCAAAACGAAAAAACATGTAATAAACAAAAAAATATACATAATTAACGGAAATAATAAATAAAATTAACGCGGATTTCCATTACCGCGGGTAACATAACTCCCGCGATAAACGAGGGAACACTGTTCTGTAATATTGCACATTTATAAATTATATATACATTATAATTTAATGTATTATTTTAACTTATTTATTTATCCTAACTGAATATTATTATCAGTGATTTTTCATTATTTATACAATAGTATTTGTAGAATTTTTGTCCAAAACTAAATTAATATCTACATTTATTTGTTGATTTAAATGTATGTTATTTCATTTATTGCTTTACTTTAATGTATAACCGAGCATATTGTTATATTTATTTGAACAATTTTAATTTCTCATGATAAAACTTTTTTCTAATTAGCATTTAAACAAACACAAATATTTGCATTTATAATATTCCTAAATGATCTTATAATTATTTTCGCCATTTCATTTATTTGAATTGTAATTGACTGCTCCAATCTGTTGCTCATCATTTGCATTTGTGTCATTATTCAATTTCAAATCCCAATTCAATTGGATTGTATTTAAAAAGAAAAATACCTTTAAAAAAAAAAATGAATGCAAATATTTCACTGCACT
Organism: Leptonotus elevatus; assembly: GCF_054856555.1. Lineage (NCBI taxonomy): Eukaryota > Metazoa > Chordata > Actinopteri > Syngnathiformes > Syngnathidae > Leptonotus > Leptonotus elevatus. The sequence continues at coordinate 1,372,283 of NC_141255.1, forward strand.
AATGACAGCACGACATGAAAATCAGCGTGTGGGCAATGCGAGCACGAAGCGCGCGGGCGCCATACCTTCCTTCTGGCTGCCGGCGGCGCCCTGCTGCTGGAGCAGCGACTGGCTGTAGAGCGTGGGAAGCGCGGCGGCGGCGTACTGCTGGATCCCTGAGTAGGCCTGCGTCAGCGCGTCCATGGTGCCTGCCGCCGCCGCCGCCGCCCCGTTGGCCAGCCCGGCGCCGCCCAGGCCGCCGTTGAGCGCCGCCATACCTGAGAGCATTTGAGCAACTTTACATCAAACCCAACAATAAAGAGAGAAGAGTGCGCTTACTGCTTCGCTCCATCGAATCATTTACTTACAACACACAAGCGCGCGTGCGCGACGCACAAGAATCACAACAAGGACAAAATGTCATTTCTGGCCAAATTGAAGTTTGGAAGTCTGCCACCTACAGGACTTATGTGGAAGTTCAACATCTGTTTTACTATTCACGAATGGTCAAATGTTTAAAATCTAAAAAGCTGCCTGGCGTTTAAAGTTAATTGAGTCGTTTAATTCCTTTTCTTTTACTGTTTCCATTGACTGCTAGCTGTTATTTGCCAGCCTGTGGCGCGGGGGCTGGGGTTGGGGGGGGGGGGGGGAGTTGGGTTGCGGTTGAGGTCACTCAGCACGTGGTGCCTGTCAGGGGGGCGTTGGTGGACGTCAGTGGAGTCCCTGAGCAAACGCGGCAGTGGCGCTCATTAGCGGCATGTCACGGCTTCATTTCACCACCCAGCGCAACTTGTCCAGGGGGGGATTGGGGGGGGGGGGGGGCGTAGGGGCTGCGTCCTGTCGTCTCGCCGTCAGACACGAGCAAATAAATGATCACTGCAGCACTCGGGATTATAGGTCACTCATTTATTCCGGGATAATTGCACCGCTGACCTTTGCAATTCAATTAAGGCTTAGATGTGTTTAAATGAGGGCGAGTGCGGAGCGGGAAGGGGGGGGGGCGATATAAAGCCCCCCCCCCAGTTGAAGTGCGTGTGTAGGAGGGTGGCGGGGATTACCACAGCGGATGCGCTAAAGGTCAGTGGAGAATAATGTGGCGGAAGCTCGCCTGTCACAAGAACCGATGAAGACCCCAGAAAGCGCTTGCTGGGGGGCCGGGGGCGCTCATGGGGGTGCGTGTCAGTGCAGATTTACATCAGCCGACTTTCACAGAAGAACAACAACAACATGGGCGCTTACTTTCAGATGTTTCTATTCATTTACGCTACGCTATGTCATGTCAGCTGGTGAAGCAGCATGTGGTTTATTGCCTGGAGTTCATTTTGAAAGGCCTGCGAAGAGGAATGGGCAAAAATTGACCAAACAAGTGCTGCAATAGCGAGACGATTTTGATTTGGAGACATTTGAAAAAAATTGGAAGAAAACACATGGATTTAATCAAAAAGTAACAGGAAGGACGACTGGACGCCAACAGGAAGTAGCAATGGCGAAATGGACCAATCAGTGGTGGGCAAGGCCATGGCAACATAATAGGCATGAGATGGGGGGGGGGGGGGGGGGGGCGTGTATGGAGGACCAAAACGGTCAAAATTCTAAATATATAAATGACTAAAATGTGAAAATAAAAATGAATATAATATATAATATATATAATATATAAATTAACAAATATAAAAAATATAATTCAAAAACTAATTACAATATATATATACACACATTAGTTTTATTTCCATTTATATAGACTTTTTTGGATTTAATTGTTAAATTATATTTTTTTATATCCGTTTTTATTTTCACTTTCAGTCATTTATTTATCCATTTATTTATTGTGAATTTTGCCGGCTTTGCTCCTCCATAGGCGGGTGCATGGAAAGCCATTGTCGCCTTTATTCCATATGCTACTAGTGCGTCGCATCGTCCATGAACTAGTACACCAAGTCTGCACTAGAACGACAGACGCCGTGCTAGAACTCTTTGACTCGTGTCGTGGTGTACTCGTCTAATCCCACTAGGACGTTGCCAATTGCGCACGCTAGCATAACGCGGCGTAAAGGCCGGCAAGCGCGGGTGTCAGATGGCGCATGCAAACGAATACTCACAGCTGACGCTACCTGCTAGTGCGTTAATATTGTTGAGGCCGACGGTGGCGCCCGCCAGGCCCTGCAGGGTGCCCAGCGACGTCAGCGAGCTCATGGCGCCCGCGCTGGAGCCGACCGGGGCGCCTCCTGCTGGGGACACACAGGAAGGGGAACAGAGCGCCAGCGGTCAGGACGGGTCTCGCCTTTGACGCCGTTGACGCCAAACAGCACCGGCCAAAAACCTCAAAACCAAGACACAAGACGGGCCGAGTGCGCCGCGCGCTGGCGGTGGGGTGCGATGGTGCCAAGCTAACCGTCGAGCAAAAAAAAACAAAAACAAACAAACACAAGAGCACAACAAATAAGACAAAAGTCCTCCAAGTGGGATCGGCCGCATGTGCGTGAGGTGACGATGGGCTCGCGTGGTTCCATGCAGGCTGGCGTGCCCGCCGGCGGCCAGCAGGTGGCGGGAGTGAGGCGCAACTTCCACCGAGAACAAGATGAAGAAGAAAAAGAGGGGGCGTGCTACGAGTGCCAAAATTGGAGTCTGCTCCCTCAGACGCTCGTGCTTACCAAAAGCGCTGACCCAATCTGCTCCAGAACCATTTTTGGGATCCTTAATCACGCTGATCGGAATTCATGGTCAAGATTTTTGTTGCAAAATTCACAAACAAATTTTCAATCGAAATTCACAAGTTTTGGTTATCGAAATCACAATTCTATTTTTTTTTTTTTTTGCCACATCAATGAATTAGAAAAGTTACAGAAAAACATATTTTTGTTGACAAAATTCACAAACACGTTTTTATTGAGATTGGCACTGTCATGGTTGTTTGACAACTTTTTATCTAAATTCACTACCTTTAAAAAAAAAAAATCTGATGTAAATTCATGAACACCAGATTTTCTTCTGTAAATTCAGGAACATTATTTCCCCCCCCATCCAATTTCATTTTTTTTTCATTCCAATATTTTTCATCCAATTTATTGGTCTAAATTCACAACTTGTTTTTGTTTACAAGTACACATTTTTGTCCATATGAGTTTTGGGTAACCACAGCGGCCATCACGCCAACAAGGCGGCCGAGAGGAAGTTAAGTCAACTATTCGATTTCTTTTTAGGGGGAAGGGAGGCGCTGAAGGTGGCACTGTTGAGCCCAACAAAAACAAGCCGGTACCACCGACATAACAGCTGTACGAAAACAAGCGCACTCACGCATACACGCACGCACGCACGTACGTATGTACAAGGCGTGTCACACAAAATGGCTGATGGGTGATCGGTGGAAATTTGGTGGCGATGTCGGTGAATGATGGCGAGGAGCCCCCCCGGCGAGCGCGAGCACACCACGCCGGCCGGCGCGGGGGCGAGCCGACGGGGCTGCGGCGTTACCTGGGCTGGCCAGCGCTCCCAGGGAGGCGGCGCCGGACAGGGCGTTGGCGGTGGACGGGCTGGCGGAGTTTTGGGCTGCCGCCGCCGCCGCCGCCAAAGTGGCCAAGTTCTGCAACTGTAGCGCGCTCATACCTGCAGAGAGGGGGGTGGGGGGGGGGAGGGGGGAGCCACAGAGTCTTCAGTCAAGTCTTTCCCACGTTGGCTCCGGCCGAGGCGCGTGTGGTGACTCGCCGTGGCGTCGACCGCGGTCGCCCTGACGACACATGAGCTTGTGGATGAGTCGTATATACAGTGCAGTGTATATACCGTTCCATGGGAATACAAACACGCACGCACGCTTACACACAAAACAAGACGGCACAAAAAAAGATCCAGAATGTCGCCATAACGCCACAAGGAGGGTGGGAACTCAGGGGCGCTCGAGGTGTCCCCCCAAAAAACCACACACACATAAACCAGGACGACGGATAAGAAAAGAGATCTTTTTGTGAAAGAATTGACACAAAGCCTGTTAAAAGTTTGCGGTTGCAACAAGGACACTTTGTGTAAGACCGCCAGGGCAAGGAGACTCGGTCCAAGGACACTGTCAGAGAATCCTGGGACAAAGACGCTTTGTCAAAGAATTCACTGAGAAGGCAGCTTTGCCAAAGACTTCCAGTAGAAGGACAGTTTGTCAAAGAATTCCGGGACCAGGACACTAAAGTCTTTCAGGACAATGAGACCTTGTCAAGGTTTGTCAAAGAATTCTAGGACAAAGACGCGTGGTTAAAGAATTCCCGGCGAAGAGAAATATGTCATATAGTTCCAAGAGAAAAAAACTTTGTCAAAGACATTTTGGACACAACAATTTCTGGACAAAGACACCTGGTCCAAGAATTCTGGAACAAGGAAACTTTGTCAAAGACATTTTGGACACAAACAATTTCCGGACAAAGACACCTGGTCCAAGAATTCTGGAACAAGGAAACTTTGTCAAAGACTTCCAGGACAAAGCGAGTTCATCAAACCCTTGTGGGACAAAGACACTTGGTCAAAGAATCAAGCGACCGGAGACATCGTCAGAGACTTGCAGGGAAAGGAAATTGTCCAAGAATTCCAGGATAGCAAACTCTGTCAAAGACTGCCAGGACAAAGACCCTTCGTTTAAGACCTGCAATCGCTCATCTATGCGAACATGCAAACCTTTGACCTTCTCGGGACCCGCCACTCGCTACCTGATTGATCTTGCGCTTTCCCACCTTACGAGGCCCTCAAAGCGCTTTTCCTTCGACTTCTCATTCGCCTTCCGATGACGCAGCATCAGGACCAACTGGGGTTTTTGAGTATCTTGCTCAAGGATACTTCGATGTGGCCACAACGGCATGGGATTGAACCAACAACCCACGACGCCCACTCGGCCACTGATCCACGCCGCCCCCTTTGTTCCCGGTTCCTTCTTCTTCCACCCCTGCTGACCTTTTCGTCCGGACAGCTTTTATCTCGCGACCCATCCTCACCCCGATTTCCTTTCCTTTTTCCTTCCAATTCCCAATTTGTCTGCCGGTTCAAGGCGCCTTTTCCAAGAGCTGGAGGCAAGAGAAGTAGCAGATTAATCAAAACAAAAGAGGATTGTTCGCGGTGTAAGCTTTTTTAAGTGCGGATGCCGCCCGCCGGCTCCAGGCCAAACGCGAGCGCAGATGGACCCGCCGAGTCCAGAACCGCAGAGCGGCTTCCAAAAAAAAAAAAATTCTTAGATGGAAAAATCCTGGCGTGATGACGCCTTTTCGCGCATAAGACGGGGGGCGGGTGTGACAATTGAGGGCGGGAGGCGCACACAAAAAGACCTTTTTACAAAAATAGCAAAGCAAAAGGAACCTTCTGGGGAGAAACTGAGCTTCCAAAAGGAAGAAAAAGTTTTTTTAGCCGACTGAATTGAAAGAAATGAAAACTGCTTAATATTAGTGGTATCAACTTTCCAGCGATTCTTGGCCCTTCTTGCTATCATAAAAAAAAAAAAAAAAAAAAAAAAAAAACAGCCCCTGAAGCCTGTTTGACTTCGCAACATGAAATTTGCTTGACAGGTTAATCATAAAAAGCCGGTTTTACTGAGCGACTCATTTGCTAAGCATGTCTATCGTGTGGAGATGAACAAAAAAAATCTCAACTAAACAAAACTCAGAAAAAGTCAGCGCCACAAGTTCAGAGCTCTTTTTGCTTCATCGGACAATTCTGCGTCCACCAATCAGCACATCCCGTTTGCCAAGTTGCTATTTCCCAAGCCAAAGAGAATGAGTTGAAGGCGCTCTTCTTCCTTCCTCCATGCTTTCTCTTGGCATGTGACGGATGGCGGTGTGATGAGGCCGCTCGCTACACGCGCCGCCGCCGCCGCCGCCGCCGCCGCCGCCGCCGCCACCGGCTCACTTCCTGTCTGGCCTCATTACGAGATCAAGACAAATCTTCGCGAGGCTTTATAAATCTTCAGGGGGCGAAAGATCTGGGCGCTTTTGCTCCGCTCCGTGCCGCAACTTCATCCGCTATGCTCTTTTGCTCACAAGAACACAAAACAGGGAGGCGCTACAAAGGCGGTGGCGCCGCCGCCGCCGCCGCCGCCGCCGCCGCCGCCGCCGCGGACAGGAGACCATCAGTGGACTCACCCGCCATCTGCTGGATCCCGCTGAAGGCGCCCAGGTTGTTGGAGGAAGTGGCCTGTTGGAGCAACTGCAAACAAAAGAAAGTGAATTCACAGATGTTTCCAAGTAGGTTCGACACGCTTGGGAGATAATTGCTGAGGACGCGCAGAGACGGGCAACTACGTGGGACTGAATTGTGGCGATATTTCACGTGGCCGGGCGGTTAAAACGGCACTTGGGAGTCTTGCACAAGTCACCAACAGTTATCAAGTGCGATAGCAGCATGCGGTTAGCCAGCTGGCTAGCTAGCTTTAGCTGCAACTACTGATGAGTTATTAACATTGTTTTTTTAGTTTCAATTTATATTTTAGCCGTTTTGGATTTAGTTATAGCAATATGGCTCAATGAATAGAATTGTATTCTTATCTGTGTTACTTTCATGAGAGAAAGGGCAACGGGTTTGTACATTTGCTATCTTTAATGGGAGGGCCGGTCTCTGCCGGTCGGAAGGGAGTCAGGCTTATTATTATTGTTTTTCTCTAATCTGATTTATACCCATGGGAACAGATTCTCTTGTATTCACTGAGTTGTAACCAAATGTACTGTGGGCTGATGGGAGGAGACTTTGCGTAATCTCCCACTTTTTAATAAATAAGGATGTGACGGAGAGCCGGACACACAACCTGATGGAACACGGCTTCAGTGTCGTCAGTTTTTGTCATCAGAAGCTTCTGTTTTAATGATACCTTTGCAAAGGGACTTCTTCACCAGGATCTCACCATTCAGTTAATTGAACACGCAAAGAGTACAATACTTAATATTGTCTACTCTAACACTACCCACCCAAAATGCACCTAACTATCAGCTTTAGAGTGCCTCATTGTCAGCTGTGAGTATGTGCGCATCATGGGAGAGAAAGTGCGTCCTTTTTTTAGCTGTACTTTTCAACTTGCGTACGTACCCACGGTGCCTAAATGCCAAGAAAAGGGTTTAATTTTCACCATCTTGAAGACTTTCTCAATGGCTCTGCGTACCATGAGTGGTACGAGAACCAAACGGAGAATTCCTTTTTTTTCTTTTTTTTTTTTCTTTAGAGCTCAGTATTGTTCATTCGGAAATGTCATCATCATTGCTCTTTTTTTTTTTTTTGGTTTAATTTTCACCATCTTGAAGACTTTTTCAATGGCTCTGCGTACCATGAGTGGTACGAGAACCAAACGGAGAATTCCTATGACAGAATAATATTTAGTTTTCTTTCCTGTTGAAATTTGATGGCTTTTCCTTCCAAAACATCATTAAGAGTACAAGAGGATTTTTTTTTTTTTTAGGTAAATAGAACATTTTTAGACAGCAGATGCAAAAAAAACAACAACAACAAAAAACAAGTGGTGTGAAACGTTCATTTTCTTTGAAACGTTGATTAAGGTTTAATGAGCCATTTATGAAAATATTTTCAACAGAAGCGCACCTCATCATTCGATCAAGACAATTATCGGCTGCACACCGCGCGCGCGTTTGCAAGGAACGCGTCCGTACGCAAGACTTAAAAGACGATCCAGGCACACAAAACGAGCGCTAACGTGGCGTGATCGCTCCTCCGACAAGTTAAGCGTGAAAGCGCTCATCCGCTTGCCTAATTGGATTCCAAAACAAAAAAGCCGCACTGATGCAGTCAAAAACAACACAAAAAAAAAAAAAAAAAACGCCAGGCAGCCTCAAAGACGGGAATTAAGGGAAAATGAACATCTTTTTTTTCCATTGTGCGTTGCGTGCGGCGCTTCCGCCCAATTTGTTCTTTTCTTCGACGGGCATCTGTGAAAGCCAATCTGGTCTGTTCGGTTTCGTTCAGAAGTGAACTAATGTGACTTAATGACCGTTAAGAGAGCAGCGCCTCAGAAAAATGTCCTTTTTGTCCTTTTTGGGGCTTTTAATCGAGTTAATTTCAATATTTAATTGCGATCCGGATTGTTGCTCTCCATTTCCTCCAACATCTGTTAAGTTTCTTTGTTGGACTCAAGAGTGGAGGAAAAAATGTTGTTGAAATAAGCTGAATAAGCCGCTGCTTGCGAAGTGCGGAGCGGCGTGATGACTTTTCTGGAAGCAACTTGATTGTTTAATAGCGGCCAAAAGACGGATGAGAGCAAGCAGCGGAAATATTCAAACTTTAATGACGGCCCACCAAGAGCTCTTAAAAATGACTCTCATTCATCTCACGCCTTTTTTTCTCCTCCTCCTCGTTTCCTTTATGTCTAATTTGGGAACGCTTTGTGGTGCGGTTGTCATGGGAACAAAGATGAGAAGACCTTTAAAAGTGCTCATCCCTTTGTTTGAAACAAAAAGCTGAATTTAGCTCCTCGCTTCTAAGAATAGCAGGATGGAGTTTTGCTCTCAAGTTGATGGAAAAAATATGACATTTTTAGAAAGATCGCGCGGAATTTTCAGGGGAATTTAAGAGCTCCGGAATGTTGGGGAAATTCCCAACTTGAAATGTTACATGAGAAAAAAAACGGCAATTGAGAGCAATTGAAAATAAAAAGTTATTAGATGACATTTTTAATCAAAGCAAATATCATCTTGTACTTTAATAAGACAATCAAATGTAATATCAAGAATTTGTGCGTCATAACGAATTGCTTGCGGCTCCTTCTGGTATGTGTGTGTGTGTGTGTGTGTGACTTGGCCACCAGGGGGCAGTATTAACCCAGCCATGCCGACACAAACAAAGACGAGGAAGTGACTCAGTAAGCGACAGGAACGTGAGTCACTCTATGCAGAGGAGCTAAAATAGATGCATTCGAGTATTGCCATTATCTATTTGTGTGCCCTCGTGTCAACTTTTTGTGTGTGCGTTACCAACTTTCGCTCGTAAGTGTACGTTTTCGATAGCAAATGACAGCGTCTTGATTTGTTTTCTCATTATGAGCAAAGTGTCAATTGAGCACATTTCTGGTTGGCCGCCGTTAGTGGAAAAGTTTGCAACTTGTTCTGCTTTCCTCACCGCCAAGTACTGCGGAGTGAGTCCGCCCAGGCCCGTCAGGCTCCCCCAGGTGGTGGCGCTGTTGAGCTGCTGCATTTGCTGGGCCAGCTGCTGCTGCAGACGCCGCTGCTCTTTGTCCTTCTGCGTGTCGGCAAACTTCACCACGATGGGGGACGAGCAGCCCTGACACGGGAGGGGGGGCGGGCGGGGGGGGGGGGGGGGGGGTGAAGGAGAGCGCGATGATGAGAACAAAAAGAGATGAAAACGACAAGAAAGAGAAGAAGACGCAAACACTTCAAAGGGTGGTAAAAAACTCAATTGTTCGGCTCGTCAGCAGGTCGAAAACACTCAGAATCAGTTTTTGTGGAGGTGTGACGTCAAATGGTTGGGGGTTCGTGAAATATGACGCAGAAAATGATTTCATCGGAATCTCATAACGTCGACATCTTGGAAAAAATCCGAAAATGTCGACTTTTGTTGACAAAAATAAGCCCATTTAATTGGCACTAGACGATGTTGAAGATTGCAAAAATCTCCCTGGAGCCAAAAAGTTTGAGAAGCCCAATTGGAGAAGACGTGCAAATGTTTCATTATTGCTCTGCATCACATGTGAGGGAAAAAAAAAAAAGACATTCATAAGGACCAAAAATGATTGTGAATGCAAAATGATGTGTTACATTACGCACACGCAGGAAACCCGACTCCAAAGCCAGTGGGGCCCACAAGGGCTCAGTTATCTCCGAGTCCAGAAAGAGATTTCCCGACTTCTCCAACTATTTCATCAGCTGTGTGTGTGTGCGCGCGTGTGTGCGTGTACATGTGTGTGTTCATGTGAGAGAGAGAGAGAGAGAGAGAGAGAAAGCGATTGGACGACGAGGATGACCGGAAAGAGCGAAAACGAGAGGTAACAGGTTCGACAAGAAGATTGAGAGATTTGGACCATCAGGAGTCACTTTAATTAGTGTGTGTGCAAGGGGGGGTTGTGTGTGCGTGTGCGTGTGCGTGCGCGTGTGTGTGAGAGAGAGCAGCTGGTTTTGCTTGGACTTTTGTTTCTTGAGGGCGAGAACAGGCAATATTGGCAATGAATGGACATTTGCTTAGAGTGTGTTTTAGGGAGTGCGCCAAAAATAAAACCCTTTTTCAAAATGTGTCTTATCTACAGACTTTCTGTGCATTTTCAAGCTTGTTTTTTTTTGTGGGTCTAATCACGACCAAATTTCACGTTGCCAAGTCAAATTGGCGGCTGAAATTTCAAAAACTCTCCTGGGGCACACAAACAGAAGCCGTGAAATGTTGACTGCAAGCAAAATGGCAGCCGCCGAGTGCATTTTCGGTCGTGGCTGTGAAAGACGTCTACCAAATGATGGCGTCCACCAAAGTCAAAGAAATTAACTAACTAACTATTCCCATTCACGCACATCCACTCCCACGTTACAAGCTTGACCAACCCGCTCGCCATTGTGATCCGAGCGCACAATTTTGGATTCCATATTGGCTTTCCACGCCCACTCAAATCCCCACCAGAACCAGCCCTCATTTGCATACAGCTTGAATGGGACAAGGATCCTTGGAAATGACCCCTAAACGGGTGCTGACACCCAAAATGGCAGACATCCAATGCGTTTTTTTGCCATGGCTTCTTTTTCTTGTGGGTCTACTTTTGATGGACATGGCGACCAAATTTCAAGTTCAAAAGGCTTCAATCACGCAATTTTCCTGTAAAATTCTGGACGTCTGCTCGACACTTACTTCAGCCAATCGCATGTTGCCAAATAACACAATGATGAACGCTTTCTGTATTTGGTTTGGGGATAAAAAAAATAATTAAAAAAATGAAAAAAATAAAAATAAAAATAAAAATAAAAATAAAAAATAAAAACAAAAACAAAAACAAAAACAAAAACAAAAACTAAAAATAAAACTAAAAATAAAAATAAAAATAAAAATAAAAATAAAAATAAAAATAAAAATAAAAATAAAAATAAAAATAAAAATAAAAATAAAAATAAAAATAAAAATAAAAATAAAAATAAAAATAAAAACAAAAACAAAAACAAAAACAAAAACAAAAACAAAAACAAAAACAAAAATAAAAATAAAAATTAAAATTAAAGGTTAAATGTCAACCTTTAACATTTTTTGGCAACAATATATTATATGTGACCTCACGAGTCTAAACATGACATTCTGATTAATACTACATTTGTGGAATATGAGTTATGCAGCAAAATCCAGCCGTTTTTTTATCCATCTCAGGGGGGTGCGGCCATTTTGCATTTTTGTGCTAATCTCAGCACACCTGATTTATGAAGCTGCGCTTTGATTGGTTGTTACCTGAGACCTGAGCATTTTCACTCGACAGCAAGTGGCAAAATGGCCGCTTTCTGAGATGAATAAAAATGGCTAGATTTTGCTGCTTAACTCATATTCCACTAACACAATATTAACCAAAATACCATATTTAGACTAGTGGGGCTGCATAGAAGACATTATTGTCAAGAATTTTTTGGGGGTTGACTTTCCATTTAAAAACACCGCAACGTGTCAACAAATAGGGTTCGGACCCGACTCGCTGAATGGCGGTGACAAGGAGGCACATGAAAGAATGGTGAAGGGCGCACGGAGGGGAGGGGGGGGGGGGTGCGCGACGGTGGCGAGACGCCCCCACCCGGTGAACCAATCAGCTGTCTCGCGGCCATCCACTTTCATTAGGACGTGACATTCAGGCGGTGGGCGGCACGTGGCGGCGCCCGCCTGAATGTCACGCCGTAATGAGACGCGGGATATGACAGTGACAGGCCTGTCAACACAAGCGCGCGCACACACACAAACCACGCGCACAGAAATAGAAAATAACACACACACACACATGTATTATACTGAAAAATAACATTTTGGGGGACAAAAAAAATTCGGACTTTTCACTGGAAAAATACAACGAGCGTCATGTGATTATGGCCTGAGAATCACAAACGCATCCACAGATACACGCGTGCTGAAACGGAGCCAAGCCAATAACCCGACTCCATTTACCAAAAACGCATTGAGAGCAAAAGTAATTACTTTGAAATTGCAGAAGCTGACCAAACCAACGCTCCCAAGGCCACGTGGCGTGTTTACCACCACAGGAAGTGTACGTGCGTGCGTACGTGCGTGCGTGCGTGCGTGCGTGCTCAGCCAACCGAAAGCCGAACAATGTGCAACCATTCCAGGTTTCCATCAAACAAAAGCTTTTTATTGAACACGCTGGACCTGACATCATTGGCAGAATACATCAAATAAATCCAAAAACAAAATAAAGGTAGTGCAAATAAATGTACATCATTCTTAATTTTTGTGCGTATTTAAGTATGCAATGCATACAGACACACATATTCATACATATGTCCATTCAAACATACATACATTTTATTCTTTGGTTTGTCTCATGGTGAGGCATAAAAGGTCATAAGGTCACTTTACTTTATTTTTTAATTTTTATTTTTTTTATTTTTATTTTTTACTTTACTTAAGGAACCCAATTTGGTTCCTTGCACATATTTTTCCCATTGATCAAAAGTCATTGTAATAAAATCCTTACAATCTGACAGTGATGTGTGAAAGGTTGCCATTGAACAGCACTTAATTGGCGTAAATCTGGTTCCTCGCACAATGCTAACTGACGAGCGCACCATCGAAAGACGCGCCAGGCCTGGGGGTGGGGGGGTGGCGGTGGGGGGGAGGGGGTGTCGTGGTCAGGGTGATTATTATGATCGTGCCTAATGAGGGGGTTACGAGGGGTGCGAATGCAGCACACAGCCTGTTATTAGCGCTGACTCACTCGTCTTAATTCTCTCCCGATGGCAGGCCTGTCACCCATCCGGAACCCGGCACTCGCGCGCGCACGCAACAAAAGAAAATAACTGCCATCCAGGACCCCCATTAAGGCGCAGCTGATGAGGTCTGCGGTAACCTCCTCCTCCGTGTCAAAGGTGTTTGTTTTCACCGCTTTTTTTTTTTTTTAAATTCCGCGAGGCGAGAGAAGCATCGCTGATGCGGGTTAGCGCTTACATAGCTAGCATGCGCAAACGCCACATTTTTAAGCACTTGTACACAAATTCTCAAATATATCAGGTGAGAGAGCCGCAATAGTTTCAGTCCCAGAATTATTGAACAAATTCAGCCCCCAAAGTGAGTTTGATGTAGCGACATGTGATATGCTAGGCATCGATGGTGTAGTGGACCCCGGAGAAGTGAGCATACTCAAAAAATATTATTATTATTATTATTTTTAAAGTAGTCCAGAAAAAGGTTCTGATTTAGAAACGGTGACGTAAGAAAATGTTGTCATTTTTTACTTGCTCACAATAATAAAATGATCATGACTTGATTGAGAGCAGTTTGTAGTTATTGCTGGTAACAAAAGGAGCCTGGAATAAAGTAAAATATATTAACTCATTCATTCCCAGCCATTTTCACTGAAGCAACCCCCTTCACTCCCAGCTGGTTTACTGGATTTTGACCGATTTTGCAAGGTCCGCAGAATATTCTGTTCTGTTGCTATAAAAACATGGAAGCTACCAAAAGAAAGTTTAGAATCTCTTCTTTCTTTAGGAAAAAAAAAAAGATATTTGTATCTGTTTCCGTTTTGCAGCAATTAGCATTAGAATATAGCTAATCCTTATTCACAAATCTATTTAGAACTGTGAGTAAATGAGCTTTTTTTGCAACATGGCCCTGGCTGATCTCTTTTGCTCTGCTGCCACCTACTGCCCGTTTGCGTAATAACTAGCATTTCATCAACCGTTCTCTGCAGTTGAGAGGCCGCATCAAAGCCTTCTGTATGCTGTAGCATAACAAAAAAAAAAAAACACGTATAAATCATCAGTACTCATGCCAACCTAATCATTGAATTAAATTAGCTTTTTTGCAACATGGCCCTGGCTGATCTCTTTTGCTCTGCTGCCACCTACTGCCCGTTTGCGTAATAACTAGCATTTCATCAACCGTTCTCTGCAGTTGAGAGGCCGCATCAAAGCCTTCTGTATGCTGTAGCATAAAAAAAAAACCCCCACGTATAAATCATCAGTACTCATGCCAACCTAATTATTGAAGGCACGGGGTACGAGCCAATTAGAGGCCGAGGATGGTTCATCATTTTTAAGTAAAAATTCTGGCTCCCAGATATTACTGAGCAGTGAGCATCGGGGGTGCACGCCGTATACCCACGTATAGAATAGACTTCAATTTGACTGGACTAACAAAGCCTCTTACTCGCCGTTGGGCCAAGCGAAGCCACCAGTGGCCATTTTACGTTGCCACTCAACACCATGTATGACTTGCGCCCATAAGTCTGGGAGAGGCGCTAACGTGTACATTTCATTGCCTTTCATTTTCTCTTATAAAGGTAAATCTCCTGGTGCTACTGAAAAGATGATGTTGTCAGAGCCATCAACAACCAACTCGCTGCCAAATATAAGTCACAACTTGCATTATTCACATAATATGGTCGATACACGCACTGATAACTGTTTTCAATGTGCTATTTTGGTTTGAAACAAACGTTTCAGGGTTCCTTGAAACATGGAATTGTTTTGAAAAATTCAGCCCCCCCCCCCCGCCGCAGTCATTTTGATTTGACGACATGAAATTTGGTAGGCCTCCCTATAATGACTAGACCCATAAAAAAAAAGTCTCAAGGGACCATACGTGAAACAATACAAGAAGTCTGCCGTTGGGGTTTGAAGAGGCCAAAATAAGGTTATTTCCATTGATTCTTCTTTTTGAAAATTCAGCCCTCACGGCGAGTTTGAGTTAATGATGTGATATTTTGGTAGGCGTGTCAAATATGAGAAGTGCCACAAAAGAGTCTCTTTTTGGCTCGTCATTTTAGATCGATTTTGGCCATTTCACCCCCAAAAAAATAAATAATTAAAATTTTCATCTGATAGCAAATTTTAACCTTGCATACTTCTATAAATGAGCGATTTAAAAGTGTTCATCCTTGTGTGTGGGCGGAGCATGACGGTGAACTTTGATGATATGCCATAAAACTGTAATCGCTTCACAAGGACAGATCTGATCGAATAACCAAAAAAGACATGAAATTTGGAAGGTATGTCTATCATAAAAAGAGCCACAAAAAAAAGTCTTCCGAAAAGCCATGCGTGAAAAGAAAGAAAAAATGGCAGACTGTACTGGATATCGGACTGAATACGAGTGGTACTGAATTCAACCCGATTGTGCGTGTGTGCACCTAATGAATGGCCTGCGTGTGGCAGTGTTGGATGGAAAAACGGCTGAAAGACAAATTCATTTGGACATTTGACAAGAGTACAAGATGAGAGGGCACAGTACCTCCATAGTCTGAGACTGGTGCATGGCTTTGATTGCATTCTGTGCCATAGCTCGGGTGGAAAACGTGACAAAGGCACATCCTGTAGGGAGGGAGGAGGGGGACAGGGGGGGGGGGGGGGACGGGGGAGGGATGGCGGGACAGCGGGAGGGAGGAAGGAGGGCAGGAAGAGGAGGAGGAAAGACGAGAAAAAACAAAAACAAGACAAAAGGGTTGGACACGTCGTCGTTATAAAAAAACCCACAAGAGACCCAAAAAACAGAGAACGGGACAACGAGTGTTGTCGGTCGCTATAGCAACAACAGCAGGAAACAAGCACAGTGTCATGACAACCACAGCCCCGCCCACTTTCCACGTGACTCCACCTCCCCGCCATCCGAAGCCTCCCAACGGCTGCGAGGTCACACGGGACACAGGTCATGTCTTTTTGAGACTTTTTTTTTTTGGGGGGGGGGGGGGGGACACTCTTGCTAGATATGTCTACCAAATTTCATGTTGCTACGGCAAACCGGCTTCGGGGTCTTCCTTTTCCCCCCAAAATGTCGGATGGGCTGACTGATGCTAATCAGCCAATCAGATGTTCAGGAAGGTTACGTTTTTGAAAAAGTAGGGGTGTCAAAATGCGTGTGTTAATTCCAGGCGCAATACAGCAGAAAAATCCATGTCAAAATTTAGCAGTAATAAATGTAATAATATTGCATGGAGACTGGGGTCAAGTTGTATTTTACAATTTGAAAAAGGTGCAAAATTTCACAAGTTACTTCATGTTAAAGATTAGACAGCTCTTAATACAAAAAGAAAAATGCACTGAGCTGTCACCAACGTCTTACAAATGCAATTATGCCATCTAGTGGCAAAAAAGTGACCTAAACACAAATCAATAAAGTTTTTTTTACAATACATGACAATATTTTACTTACTTGAAATCAATGACTAAAAGATGCAGCCATATTAGTTTAATTTCCCCCCCACTTTTATGTTAACAAGAGTATGAAAACCTAGAATTCTTTTTTTAATTCTACATTTCGAACAGATATTTTTGATTACTCAGTCATACGATTCATTACGATTAAAATGTTTAATCACCTGACACTCCCATAAAAAAGTAATTGTTGCTCCCTCGATTTTGTGGCGCAAAATTCAGCCCCCCAAAGTCTTTTTGCTTGCACTTGACAACATGACATTTGCTAACCACGACATTGATGAGTTGACCCACAAAAAAGCCTCAAGGTGCCATGTCCGAAAAGACACAGGAAGTCCGCCATTTTGTGAACATTCCAGGGGTCATTTCCAGGGATTCTGATCTCCTTGATTTGTTTTTGAAAATTCAACCGCTGAAGTCAGTTCGGCTTGGCAACATGAAATTTGGTATGCATTTCTCTCATGGGTAAATTCACAAAAAAGTCTCAAGTCGCAGGTCGTCCGCCATTTTGGTGTGAATCGTGGAATTCAAAGCTTAGACTGACGATCAAAAAGCAAAAAGATCCCTACAAATCTTTGTGAGCGGATGAAAAGCGTGGCATGAAATCCGTACCAGTCTAATCTTTGACCCCGATCTTCCCCCAACAACTTTGATCAGCCATTTTGTTGACCTGCTTCTCGGGACTCGCATTTGGGTTAACGTCTCCCTCCTGATTAACGATCGGGACTATTCCGAGACCGTCTGGCGGTTATCGGGTGATGCAACTCAGCTTGACCCGTTTGGGGCCACTAAATAAACCGTCAGCCAGCTTTATTCAGTTCAGCTTCCGAGCCCTAAAAATATCTCCCGGTGGCGGGGAAGCAAACAGTCCTTTTTTGCAAAAAAGTAGGCTAGCTCCCTTGGCCCGCCGGTCCGCTGGTGGTATGATCCATATTTTATTAATAGTACGACGGGCTCCTCTGATTGATGCCGCAATTTTTTTAAAAGCGGCTCAGAGGCGCCGAGAGGTGGGTCTCGCGGATCCCGGGACTTGCGGGGGATGCGTTTGGACCTGTTTACTTGCCAACCTGGTCGGGGGGTGTTTATTTACTTGCCAAACCGGCGCGGCGGTACTTCCTCTTTTCACTTCGCCGCTTAAGTGCTCCGCGTTAGCACCGAGACGTCTAAAATATTGAACAGGACAAAAAGAGCGCCACTGGGGGGGGGGGGGGGGGGGGCGGACGCCGGACGTCGGGAGGACAAATTGGAACGAGAGCGGCGTTTTGGCACAGCCAGGTTTGCTTCTTCAAGAATCAGGAGAGAGTGGAGCACGCTGAGAAAGTCAAAGCAACGGTAAAACATCCAGAACGACTACACAATAACTACACAACAACAACAACACACGACTTACAAGATGACACTGAAGCTGGCGTGACGGGAGGAGGAAGAGGAAGAAGAGGAGGAAGAAGAGGAGGACACACAGGAAGCACAGGTGGTGGATTTTAAACTGAATAGAATCAATTCTCTTTCGATGGATTCATACGTGCCGTTATTTGTTGCACGCTGGATCATAAATTGCAATGATCATTAGTATTGGCCCACAATAAACATGATATTGATCATCACATTATACATGTCGTTAATCCTAACCGTGGGCAAATGAATGGGCAAAAATCCAACACCCAAAGCCAATTTAATTTAGCAACATGAAATTTGGTAGGCTCGTCGATTATGAAAAGGCCCACGAAAAGTCTCAAGAAGCCGTTCTCAAAAATGCTAATTTGTTTTAGGACTCAATTTCAGGGATTCTTGCCCCCTGGAGGTAAGTTAGGAAAATTCAGCCCCTGTAGCCAATGACTTAATAACATGAAATCTGGCAGGCATGTTTAGTTTGACCCACAAATAAGTCTCAAGAAGACAGAAAGAGGAAGTCTGCCCTTTTATGGTCATCTTCCAGGGGTCTGCCAATAACCGACCTTTCTGGGAGATTTTGACAGATAGCTACCAAATTTGGATGCTAAATTATGAGGGTTTTCATAGAGTTTTTTTAGGAACAACTCAAGCGCAGCTTAATTTCTTCTGTTTTCCGAATGAAAAATGGAGGGAGAATGTTACGTTGAAGTTCACCTCAGTGAGCGTTTGTAATGATGACGGGACGACAGTGAGTTCAGGCTGGAAGGTGAAGCACATGTACAGGAGTGATGTGGTGGGAGAGGGGGGGGGGGGGGTCGTGGTTTTGGGAGGAGGGGGGGCGAGTGGGGTGGGTCAGGAAAAAGGGGTCGGGGGAGAGAGGGAAAGATGCTATATAGAGCCAAAATATTCCCAGCAGCCACAGCAGCCCCAAGATGTCACTCAAAGGTCCACATTGAACGAGACCAGAACCAGAGGTGGGAGGAAGTTACACGTCAGTCTCAAGTCTTAACCTTCACGTCTTAAATGACAAAATCAGTCAAGTCAAGTCTATTTGCACCCGACAGGCCCAAGTCATAAAAACCTGCTCAGTTGCAACATATATCGTAGTCATAAAATATTGTGGCGCTAAACATAAAGAGGTTTATTTAACCTATAAATTTTTTTTAATGAACAACAACAGAGTGTATGAACAAAAAAAATCTAGAAAGCGTACATTGGGGCGTGTAATTCCGACGGCCTGTAAGGTGGTGAATGTGTCAGTCCAGTACTGATTTGGGATTGGAAAGATTTGTCAAGTCGTTGAAGTCAAAGTCAAGCGGAGTCTTTGAGAAGCAACTCCCCCCCCCCCCACCTCCCAGCAGAACCTTTCGAGAGGGTTCTGCCGCGTTCCATTGCGGGGAGGCCACTGGAGGCTGCTGTGGCCATTTTCCCATTCCGCGCTGGATGGAAGTGAGCGGCGTCCGGCCGGCGACGCGGCGCAACGCACCTCTGCTCAGTCCGTCAGGGCCCCGCAGGATCCGACACTCCTCGATCTGGCCGAACGCGGAGAACATGACCCGGATGTCGTTCTCGTTACACTTCTTGGACACCATGCCGATGAACAACTTCCTGTCTTCTACCGCTGCAGTCGGAGGAGAAAGAGGAAGTCGAGTGTTAAGGAGAAGCTTAGATTGGCTATCAGACAAAATGGATGATATCAGTGGCATTCAATTGCTACTTGAATAATCTATGACCCCCATCTTCCTCAAACAATTTGCAAATGTCCTCAAATGAGGACCACGCAAAATCAAGAGATCCCTGAAAAGCTTTCGAACTGGATGAAAAGGGTGCCATTAAATCTGTACTTGAGTGATCTATGACCCCAACAGACATCAAACAATGACTCTCTCACAAAATCAAACAGCCTCAAAAAACCTCCAGATTGGATGAAAACGGTGGCATTAAACCTACTTGCATAATCCATGACGTACTGATCTACTCAAATTGCCCTAAAACAACCTGAACAACAACCAAAAGCTTGCTGCAAAAATGTTCAATTTGCTTGAAAAATCTATGACCCCGTCTTCCTCAAACAATTTGCAAATGTCCTCAAATGAGGACCAAGCAAAATCAAGAGATCCCTGAAAAGCTTTCGAACTGGATGAAAAGGGTGCCATTAAATCTGTACTTGAATGATCTATGACCCCAACAGACATCAAAACAATGACTATCTCACAAAATCAAACAGCCTAAAAAAAACTCCAGATTGGATGAAAACGGTGGCATTAAACCTACTTGCATAATCCATGACGTACTGATCTACTCAAATTGCCCTAAAACAACCTGAACAACAACCAAAAGCTTGCTGCAAAAATTTCAATTTGCTTGAAAAATCTATGACCCCGTCTTCCTCAAACAATTTGCAAATGTCCTCAAATGAGGACCAAGCAAAATCAAGAGATCCCTGAAAAGCTTTCGAACTGGATGAAAAGGGTGCCATTAAATCTGTACTTGAATGATCTATGACCCCAACAGACATCAAACAATGACTATCTCACAAAATCAAACAGCCTCAAAAAACCTCCAGATTGGATGAAAACGGTGGCATTAAACCTACTTGCATAATCCATGACGTCCTGATCTACTCAAATTGCCCTAAAACAACCTAAACAACAACCAAAAGCTTGCTACAAAAATGTTCAATTTGCTTGAAAAATCTATGACCCCGTCTTCCTCAAACAATTTGCAAATGTCCTCAAATGAGGACCATGCAAAATCAAGAGATCCCTGAAAAGCTTTCGAACTGGATGAAAAGGGTGCCATTAAATCTGTACTTGAATGATCTATGACCCCAACAGACATCAAACAATGACTCTCTCACAAAATCAAACAGCCTCAAAAAACCTCCAGATTGGATGAAAACGGTGGCATTCAACCTACTTGCATAATCCATGATGTACTGATCTACTCAAATTGCCCTAAAACAACCTAAACAACAACCAAAAGCTTGCTGCAAAAATGTTCAATTTGCTTGAAAAATCTATGACCCCGTCTACTTAAAAAAAAAAGAGTCTGTGATTATTCAGTGAATAGCAAGAAGTTGAATGATCTATGACCCCAACAGACATCAAACAATGACTCTCTCACAAAATCAAACAGCCTCAAAAAACCTCCAGATTGGATGAAAACGGTGGCATTAAACCTACTTGCATAATCCATGACGTACTGATCTACTCAAATTGCCCTAAAACAACAACCAAAAGCTTGCCGCAAAAATGTTCAATTTGCTTGAAAAATCTATGACCCCGTCTACTTAAAAAAAAAAAAGAGTCTGTGATTATTCAGTGAATAGCAAGAAGTTGAATGATCTATGACCCCAACAAACATCAAAACAATGACTATCTCACAAAATCAAACAGCCTAAAAAAAACTCCAGATTGGATGAAAACGGTGGCATTAAACCTACTTGCATAATCCATGACGTACTGATTTACTCAAATTGCCCTAAAACAACCTAAACAACAACCAAAAGCTTGCTGCAAAAATGTTCAATTTGCTTGAAAAATCTGTGACCCCGTCTACTTAAAAAAAAAAAAGAGTCTGTGATTATTCAGTGAATAGCAAGAAGTTGAATGATCTATGACCCCAACAGACATCAAAACAATGACTATCTCACAAAATCAAACAGCCTCAAAAAACCTCCAGATTGGATGAAAACGGTGGCATTCAACCTACTTGCATAATCCATGATGTACTGATCTACTCAAATTGCCCTAAAACAACCTAAACAACAACCAAAAGCTTGCTGCAAAAATGTTCAATTTGCTTGAAAAATCTATGACCCCGTCTACTTAAAAAAAAAAAGAGTCTGTGATTATTCAGTGAATAGCAAGAAGTTGAATGATCTATGACCCCAACAGACATCAAACAATGACTCTCTCACAAAATCAAACAGCCTCAAAAAACCTCCAGATTGGATGAAAACGGTGGCATTAAACCTACTTGCATAATCCATGACGTACTGATCTACTCAAATTGCCCTAAAACAACAACCAAAAGCTTGCCGCAAAAATGTTCAATTTGCTTGAAAAATCTATGACCCCGTCTACTTAAAAAAAAAAAGAGTCTGTGATTATTCAGTGAATAGCAAGAAGTTGAATGATCTATGACCCCAACAAACATCAAAACAATGACTATCTCACAAAATCAAACAGCCTCAAAAAATCTCCAGATTGGATGAAAACGGTGGCATTAAACCTACTTGCATAATCCATGACGTACTGATCTACTCAAATTGCCCTAAAACAACCTGAACAACAACCAAAAGCTTGCTGCAAAAATGTTCAATTTGCTTGAAAAATCTATGACCCCGTCTACTTAAAAAAAAAAAAAGAGTCTGTGATTATTCAGTGAATAGCAAGAAGTTGAATGATCTATGACCCCAACAGACATCAAAACAATGACTCTCTCACAAAATCAAACAGCCTAAAAAACCTCCAGATTGGATGAAAACGGTGGCATTAAACCTACTTGCATAATCCATGACGTCCTGATCTACTCAAATTGCCCTAAAACAACCTAAACAACAACCAAAAGCTTGCCGCAAAAATGTTCAATTTGCTTGAAAAATCTATGACCCCGTCTACTTAAAAAAAAAAGAGTCTGTGATTATTCAGTGAATAGCAAGAAGTTGAATGATCTATGACATCAAAACAATGACTATCTCACAAAATCAAATCAGTGAATAGCAAGAAGTTAGGTTAAAAAAAAATAGGTAAAAAAAAAACAACACGTGGGGTTTACTGTACTTCATGACGAGATTCATACATCGTGTTCAGCAAAAAAAAAAAAGTTGCTCTCATGAATGCCACGACCACTCCACTTCCTCCGGCCGTCGGGGCGACCGCAGGTGGTGGGGAGGAACTCTGGTGGTCTTCCATCCATCTCGTGCACATATGAGCGTGTGCGTTCAATGCTAATCCAATTCATTTTTAATGAGGCAAGTGTCAGCGGCGGGCGCGAGGCGAAGCAGATAAGCGCTCTGTTGCACTCTGGGAAATCAATAGCGCGCTTGTTTATTTTGCTCGGCGGATTGTTTGGGTGTTTAAAAAAGAGAAAGAAGATAAGTGGCGCTTGGCTACGCGCTTACTCTCGTTTCCTCTCCCGTCTACTGCATGCGTGTATGTGCCGTTGCCAACGGACGAATGCGCTAATTAATTTATCATGTGACATGCGAGGAGATGCAGGCAGCTACGCATCCTGGGGGGTGAACGAAACAAGTGGCAGGAATCATCTTTCAAGTTGGAAGGCGTGGCGGCGACCCGTTTAGGCGGAGAACTTGCTGGATCGACAGTGTCTCATTTGCATCAAACCTGAAGCTCAGAGCGAACATAAAAAAGGAGAGGCATTTTTTTGTTTTTTTGTTTGCCGTAGAAGCACAATCTTCACTTGCGGCACGAACCTGAAAATCAGACCTAAAATTTAGGTTGGCAACGTCCTAAAATCTCCTTTGCAAGGCCTCGTTTGCAACCAACCCGAGGCTCAGAGCTGGTATCAAAAAGGAGCAGTATTTTTTTTTTTTTTAGTATGTCGCAAACTTCATTTATGGCAACATATTTGGGCAGCTAAATTCCGCTCTGCTGGATCCACAAAATCTCATTTGCAACTAACCAAAAGCTCAGAGCTAACTTGGAAAAAGTCTTGGAAGCGAAATCCATGGGAACCGCACTCCATCCAGTTTACACCACTCAGTATCTCTCTTAGCAAACCGTCTCGAAGCTGCAACGTCGGGAGGCAGCGCGGCCTAATAGAGCTCGCAGCGGCCATTCATCACGCTAACGTAGCCTTTATTTCCAGGTCGTTATCGTTAAGTGGATGGATACGTGCGGGGTGCGCGCCGCTCCATATATCACCGCGGTGCCTTTTAAGCTCGGGTCGCCGCCTTTATTAAGTCACGGCGCCGTGAGCGCCGCCGTCTACAGTCAAATTTGGCCACAGTTGAGTGCGTTCCACGCGAAAGGCCCGTGGCAAACTGTCACTCAATTGTTTAAGAAGCCACTTTATGGCTGAATTCATCCGCCACAACGGGCATGGAAACGTCAAAGAGACGTCAATCTTCAGATATATAAATTTTTAAAAATCTAATTTATGTTTAGATGGTAACCGCTAACTCTTACAAGCCTTGGGAACCTCATTTCATTCACTTTACATTACCACTCTCTCTCAATACTTAACAGCTTATTTGGGAACTAAATTCCCCTCTGCTGGATGGACGAGGTTAGTTGGTTAACCTGAAACTCAGAGCTAATGTAAAAAATATATAAATGTAAAAAAAATAAAAAAATAAATAA
The DNA here is from genome assembly GCF_054856555.1 of Leptonotus elevatus. NCBI lineage: Eukaryota > Metazoa > Chordata > Actinopteri > Syngnathiformes > Syngnathidae > Leptonotus > Leptonotus elevatus. Next base: position 1,396,296 of record NC_141255.1, read on the forward strand.
AAGATTCCTATAGAGAAATTAGTCAACATGGTCAATGACAGGAAGCAAAACGTAACTTTGGCAACCCATGGAACCTCACTCCATTACAGTTATACTACTCTTGTCTCTCTTTCATTACCGTTTCTGGCAGTCCGTTGAGGAAGCTAATTTAGGGCCTAAATCCTCTTTGATGGATCCGCATAGTGTGATTGGCCTGAAGCCCAGAGCTAACATCAAAAACACATGTCAAAAGAAAGAAAAAGAAAGATTCTTTATAGAAATGTGCGGATAAAATTTTTTTACCCATAAAGGTTAGCGTAATAGAAGTTTTTAATTCACTACCTTTGGCAGCCTGGGGAACCTCACTCCATTCACTCCACTTCAATCTTTACTTCCTGTTCTGAAGTTTACGGCTGCTCATTAAGGTAGTTCACTTCCTAAATTCGTCTATGCTGAACTGATGACAGTTAGTTAGTTCACCTGAAGCTCAGAGCTAAAAAAAAAAATAAAAAATAAAAATAAATAAATAAAAAAACTACGTGAAAAATACTTGTATGGAAATCTGAAATTGTTAAAACAAATGCTGACAAGGTAAAAGTAATAGTGATTGACTGATGTGCTAACTTTAGCGGCCTGGGGAACCTCACTCCATTCACTCTACTTCAATCTTTACTTCCTGTTCTGAAGTTTACGGCTGCTCATTAAGGTAGTTCACTTCCTAAATTCGTCTATGCTGAACTGATGACAGTTAGTTAGTTCACCTGAAGCTCAGAGCTAAAAAATAAATAAATAAATAAATAAATAAAAAAGTACGTGAAAAATACTTGTATGGAAATCTGAAATTGTTAAAACAAATGCTGACAAGGTAAAAGTAATAGTGATTGACTGATGTGCTAACTTTAGCGGCCTGGGGAACCTCACTCCATTCACTCTGCAACCCTCTTTCGTCCCATGACTTCATTGATCCTAATCAAGTATTGGCGCCCGTTGGCAGCAGGAAGCGTCTTGTGTGGATTTCGTCAAAGAAAGACGGCAAAGTTGGTGTGCGGGACAAAAAGAAACGACGGCGGCGGCGCGACGACGGGAATGCACAATCGCTTGGCAAGTGTATCTTTAGAAAGCAGGTGTGCGTGTGTGCGTGCGCGCGGGCGTGCGCGTGTAGCCACGGGGGAGAGGAAGCGAGCGGTTCAGCGGTGGGCCAAAATGCTTCAACTTTGATTGACCTCCCGCAGACGCGCGCTTCAATAATTCAGCAGCACGCCGACGGATCCGACTTGAGCGCGTTCGAGTTTTCTTGCTGTCGCGCATTCGCGCCCATTATTACGCCTGCAACAACGCAAACGCCTTTATGCAAATTCACGCTACATGTGTGTGCGTGTGTGAAGTCGATGCTATGTTTGTTTGTGTTGAGTGGAGATTATTGTTCCTGTGTTCATTTATTTATTTATTTTAACAAAATATAGCTTCATTGTTGTTTCTCCAAAAATATGACTTGGAAGAAAAAACGTTTTTCCGTAATACGATAAGTCCATGGGAAAACAAAACTCATTTGAGAAAGTATGCCTTTTTTTCCTGAAAAACAAAACTATTTTTTTTTCTTATGAACATACAATTTTATTCTTCTGAGATTGAAACTTTTATCCGGACAAACATTTTTTTCCTTTTTTCATTTTCCTCAAAATGACTGCAACAATAGGACTTGACTTTATTCTTGCAGGACTTTTTTATTATTTCAATTTTAAAAAAAGTACTTTTTAATGTCAATTTTTGTAGATTTTTTTTTCCACTCAAAAGAATATGACTATTGCATTAAAAACTCAACCTTGCAACTATTTATGAGATTGTGCATTTTTCCTGAAAAATAACAACTCGTCATTTCCCTCAAAAACAA
>NC_141255.1:1400665-1560665 GCF_054856555.1 Leptonotus elevatus
ATCAAATTGATGTCAATAATGAGCACGTGTGACGACGAGCGCGCGGGACAGCGGACACGTGCGCGCGTGCGTTTAAGCGTTGACGGCCGCCCTTTCTTGCCGTCGTGTAATGGCCGACACGAGCGGATTAAGTTCGATGACCTTTACGGCGCGCTGGGCTTCTCCGCCTCCTCGCATGACCTTGGCGACGACCACGACCTTCCAATATCGCCACAAAATCATAAAATATGGCAACAAGTGGCTAGCCAGTAGTCACTATGGAAATATGACAAGTGTGTACATTGTGTGTGTATATATTTATATATAAAAGCTATTTCTTTTCTAAGCTGCCAGCAACCTGCTCACCGTGCGTCCCCTGCACTCCGGCGGCCTCCAAACATCCTTGAGAGGAAGCCAATCAAAGGCCTTTCATCCAAAGACGACAAAGCAAAGCGTTCGGGGAGCAAGGACACGTCCTACATTCCCCGCCGTCCTTCCCTTCATCCCTTTGGATTGGGGGTTGGGGGGGAGGAGCGGGGACGGGGACGGGGGGGCGCCCGCCGCCGTTTCGACATCTGTCACGCGGCTAATCAAAGCGCTCAATTTGCCGGAAAATCTCTCCCGACGAGCTCGTCGCACAGAAGATGTAAACGCGCTGGCCCGGGGATCGATAACGTCGCGTCACCCGTAACGACGGCACTTATTGACCCGTTCTAAAGACGCTGCGGACCTTTCAATCAAAAACTTAGTAAACTTACTTAGTTCTGGTTTTCAGTTAGGTGTAAAGGTAGGTAGTTAATAGTGATTCGGGTTCTGGTGGGGGGTGTCTGGTCGGTGCTGGATTTCACCTTCCTTGGTTTTCTTCGGTCCCCTCGGGTCTCCTGGTGTTCGGTTTAGGTGAACGGTATGAGATTTTTTTCTAATAGGTTTTCTGGTGAGCTAACAAATACACGCACGCACGCACGCACGCACGCACGCATGCACATACACATTCTCACCCACACACACAAAAAAAAAAATATATATATATATATATATATATATATATATATATATTAAAAAAAAAATAAAAATAAAAAAAAGAGCAATGATGATGACATTTCCGAATGAACAATACTGAGCTCTTAAAAAAAGAAAAAAAAGAAAAAAAAATAGTGATTCGGGTCGTAGTTAGAACTCAAACATTGGTTCTCATCGAACTTTCTCGATCTCAACAATAATCAAATTGAAATCCAAATTGATAGGTACCAAGTCCACTCGAGCTAAAACTGATTCCTCTGTTTCTCCCGACCCTCAGTCCAGAACTCTGCTGCCCGCATTATCACAAGGAACCCGTCCACGCACCGCATCGCTCCAGTCTGGCAACTGTCCATTATCGCATCCAATGCAAGATACAGCACACAATAGCCACCACCAAAAATATAAATAAAGTTCAGCCGTTCTAGTAGACATTTCTAAGGTTCAAATATAGCATGGAAAGCCATCATCATCATCATCATCATCATCATCATCATCATCATCATCATCCTAAAATACTGCATTACCAAGACGTGGACACGCCTCCAACATTCTGGCAAGTGCTGGCTTGTTTAGTATATGTGACAGCCGTCATCTGGAACAGCAATCAGGATGGAGGGAATTATGAACAGTTCCAAAAAGCAGCGTTAGAAGAAAATGTCCTGCTTCTGTTAGGAAGCAAAAAAAAAAAAAAGAGGCCTACATCACATCTAAACTTAATTAGGGGCTAATAATCAGAGGCATTTGAAATGGGAGACTCTCATCTAACATGATTTTAAATGTAATTGTTCATCCCAGTTGCTGAGTGGGTGTGCACATTTTTGCAACCACATCTCAACCTCAATTATTTGCACTCGCCCGCTTCAAAAGCAGGCATGATTTGTACATGTTGTAGGTCACATCATGGTGAAAAGTTTGTACATTCGCAAACCTGACATTCTGAACACGGTGTGTGCGGACTTTTTTATATTTGCTATACACGGTGGCTTTTCTTGAGCGAGGTGCATTTATTGCTTTGCCCGCCGCCGCCGCCGCCGTCTGCACTTTGCCTTCGTCTGGGCTGTTAATTTGCGGCGTGGGCGTCTACTTTTAGCGGCTCTTCGCCTCACCTTTCACTTGCCCTTTTGTGCGACGCTGCCGGTAAGAAGAACAAAGCCCACAAACAACGTCACTGTCGAGTCTCCACTCAAACTGTGGTTCAGTTCTCCGCACATGCAACCTCAAAACACACACACACACACACTTCACACTTCACACTTCACTTGGAACCTAACATACCAACTGGCTAGCTAACTATCTCCACTATTTAACTAGCTTCCCAAGTTAATATTTCAAGTCAAAACATGCATCCACTAAAAAAAAGTGGACCATTAGAAGAATAAAGTAGTCATTCTTGGGAGAAAACGTGTAAAATATCAATCAAGATATCAATATTTTTTTTTACTTCTGGTTATTCTCGTAAGATTCTGACTTTTTTTTCTAAAAAAATATCTTGTAAGCTTCCCCTTTATGTCCCTGAAAAAAACGTTTTTTATTTTCTTGCTTGTTTCCAAAATAACGTTTGACAATGTTCTTGTAATATTGCACATTTAAAAAAAAAATTATATATATATTTTTGTAGTTTTGACTTTTTTTCTCACCCTTTAAATCGCGCATTTTTGTAATTTCATATTTAATAGGTGCATTGTGGAGTTTGTTACTGTTTTACTCACTACTGCTACCTCTGGCCAAAAGCACAACTGCAGCCTCTGTTTAAAGCTTGTGCCTGGTGCCACTCTACCACCCCAAACGTTTTTCAAATTAATACACGCTTTATTTTTTACTTTATTTCCCTATATACTGCAAGTTTCCCCCCTTGTCCACCAATGTGTGTGTCCTATTTCGAAAGAAGCAAAACTAATGTTGTTAGGGGGTAAAATTGAAAATATAATACCGAGCATTTTTGCACCTATTCCATGAGCCATACCAGTAGAAGAAAAAAAAAAAAAGAAAGACCAGTAAAAGGAAAAGAAAGAAAAGTAAGCGTGTGAAGGGATCGAGCTGGCAGTCCATCTGCCTCCCGCTGTCCGGATTATTGGCTGCTACCTGAAGTTAAAAGGCCAAAGGAGGACCAGCCGCAGGGATGGCCAAGGGTCCAAGGAGAAGGAGAAGAAGGAGAACAAGAGCAAGAAGAAGCAGCGTCCATTTCATGTCGCCGTAATCCCCAAAGTGCTTCGGTGTGCGTCCGTCCGGCCCCGGGGCTTTTCCACACCTCCGCGCTAAGGGATAAGCGACTGGGCTCACGGAAGACGGGCCTGAACGTAACGTACTTATTCCGACAGCGATTAACACACTGACTCCGTGCAAAACAACACGCCGCATTCTTTCGCCGGCATGGCAAATCCAACCGCACGGGGCTTGCGGGATTGGCGGCAGACGCTGAGTCCTGCTTTCAAGGCAGATTAGGACAGCGGGGACGGCTAACGGGGTCGCCCCCCCAATATTGCAAAGAAAAACCAGCATTACACGATTACAAATAAAAAGAATAACCCTATTAAAAATAACGGGAATTTATGTTTAAAAAAAAAAAGATATTTTCCACAAAATTGTTGCATTTTGACTGAAAAGAAACTCAGCATTTACAAGGAAAAAGCGGAGTTACCATAAATGAGAATTTTCGCGTGGATGTCTTTTTTTTTTTTTTTTTTAGGTGCAAAGTTGTAGATTTCTGATGAAAGAAAATGACAATTTTGTAATTGTCTTTTTTTTGCGAATTTTAGTAGAAAGTAGAAATTGTTAACTTCTGACATAGCAAACACTGTATTCATTTGAATAAGAAACAATTTGATTCAACTTTGATTATTTCATTTGACAGGAAAAAAGTGATGAAAGAAAAAAAAAGAAAAAAAAGATACATTTCACAAGGGTTGCTTATTTCTATTAATCTCCACCAAACATTTCTGGCAGCGTGCGATTAGAAAAAGCCGAGCGGCGGGAGCAACACTCACCCCTGTTAAGGTCTTGATGTTGTGCAGCGCATTCTGAGCTTCCAGGGCAGCTTTCCGCGTGTAAAACGTCACAAAACAGCAGCCTGCAACACACACACACACACACACACACACACAATATAACAACATAGGAATCACATATTCCTCAACATATGAAGTTCCATCTTTGTTTTTGACTGTCGTCAGCGGTTCCTTGAGATCCAAGTGGCCTGAATTACGACTTAAAAATAAGACCAAATGGCTTGCTTGGTTGATACCAAGTCAAAGGTCGTGCATGTTTTACAAAAAGAAAAGTCAAATTATAATATCAGAATGCAATTTTCAGCTTTCATCTTACAAAGGATGTTATTTATCGAGCTGCAGTAAAAATAACATGTCGAAATATGAAATGATAATATGCATATTAGCCATGAGGCCATTTTAGCTTTCAAAGTGAATCTGTGTCCCACATTTCGGGTCTGGGATTTCTTTCTCGCCTTCATTTGCATGCGTTTGTTGTGTGAGCGTTTGCCGTTTGACGCGGCGCGCACGCTTTTTGTGGCCGCTCGAGGCCCCGCGGTGGCGCGTCTGGGCCCGAATCCGACGGCGAGCATCTGGAGCGGGTTTAGCATCTCCGCTCCCAAAGTCCCTTTGATGAGGCCTGAGGCGTAATGGATTGGAATTGTGAAGTGGTCGGCGGGTGCCGGGATTACTGAGCGTGTTGGCGCGCGTCGCCACGGAGTGCGGGCAGCTGGTCGGTTTGGGCCGGTTAAAAGCAACACCTCAACACCAAGCGAAGCAAGTTGTGCTGGTTATTAGTTAGGAACAAACTTTTTTTTTCTTTTTTCCTGGTGACAAAAGAGAGCCTACAGAATTATGAGCGTCATGGAACACTGGTGGCTAGCTTGGATTTCTGGATGCTGTATTTTTGTCCGCGTTTTGAGATGTCCTGATTTGTTGGCAGTTCTTGAACGCACCTCGTTCTCAGCACAAGTGAAACACAAAATATGTTTTGGCTTCTTTCTTCTTTGCCAATATTTAGAAAAATATCAATTTTTTTTTTTACTTCTGGTTATTCTCGTAAGATTCTGACTTTTTTTTCTAAAAAAATATCTTGTCATTTAGAAATGTGCGTTTGAACGCACCTCGTTCTCAGCACAAGTGAAACACAAAATATGTTTTGGCTTCTTTCTTCTTTGCCAATATTTAGAAAAATATCAATCAGGATATCAATTTTTTTTTTACTTCTGGTTATTCTCGTAAGATTCTGACTTTTTTTTCTAAAAAAATATCTTGTCATTTAGAAATGTGCGTTTGAACGCACCTCGTTCTCAGCACAACTGAAACACAAAATATGTTTTGGCTTCTTTCTTCTTTGCCAATATTTAGAAAAATATCAATCAGGATATCAATTTTTTTTTTACTTCTGGTTATTCTCGTAAGATTCTGACTTTTTTTTCTAAAAAAATATCTTGTCATTTAGAAATGTGCGTTTGAACGCACCTCGTTCTCAGCACAAGTGAAACACAAAATATGTTTTGGCTTCTTTCTTCTTTGCCAATATTTAGAAAAATATCAATCAGGATATCAATTTTTTTTTTTACTTCTGGTTATTCTCGTAAGATTCTGACTTTTTTTTCTAAAAAAATATCTTGTCATTTAGAAATGTGCGTTTGAACGCACCTCGTTCTCAGCACAAGTGAAACACAAAATATGTTTTGGCTTCTTTCTTCTTTGCCAATATTTAGAAAAATATCAATCAGGATATCAATTTTTTTTTTTACTTCTGGTTATTCTCGTAAGATTCTGACTTTTTTTTCTAAAAAAATATCTTGTCATTTAGAAATGTGCGTTTGAACGCACCTCGTTCTCAGCACAAGTGAAACACAAAACATGTTTTGGCTTCTTTCTTCTTTGCCAATATTTAGAAAAATATCAATCAGGATATCAATTTTTTTTTTACTTCTGGTTATTCTCGTAAGATTCTGACTTTTTTTTCTAAAAAAATATCTTGTCATTTAGAAATGTGCGTTTGAACGCACCTCGTTCTCAGCACAAGTGAAACACAAAACATGTTTTGGCTTCTTTCTTCTTTGCCAATATTTAGAAAAATATCAATCAGGATATCAATTTTTTTTTTACTTCTGGTTATTCTCGTAAGATTCTGACTTTTTTTTCTAAAAAAATATCTTGTCATTTAGAAATGTGCGTTTGAACGCACCTCGTTCTCAGCACAAGTGAAACACAAAATATGTTTTGGCTTCTTTCTTCTTTGCCAATATTTAGAAAAATATCAATCAGGATATCAATTTTTTTTTTTACTTCTGGTTATTCTCGTAAGATTCTGACTTTTTTTTCTAAAAAAATATCTTGTCATTTAGAAATGTGCATAAATGCCCCCCCCCCCCCCCCCCAAAATAAGATTAATGACCTAATGATGCAATCTTTTTTGTAACATGGGTTCATGATTGTGTACGTTCTCGAGGCATGTGCTGATGATGCAAACCGTCACATTGAGTGATGCCAAACATAAAAAAATAATCTGATTATTAATTAATTATCTATTTCTGGTAACACATTTTTGAAAAGATCACCAGTTGAGACAATCATCCTGTGGCTATACTTGGCGCAGCGCATAGAACGTGCGCGTGAAAAAGGGAGAGCACGCAAAGGGTTAAGATAAGAGAAGCAAGCGGCGCTGACAGCCGAGCGAGTCTTTAGCGCGCTATTTATTCCATGTAGGTCAGCAGTCACGCGGCGCATCCGCAATTCGACGTGCCGCAGCTTCTCAGGCTCACTTTTAGAATGTAAACCGAGCGCAAACTTCTGGGAGTCATTCTTAAAAAGGACAGATGGGCCAGCCCTTTTCAATATGAGATCAAACATTCAACTGTGGAAAATATGTCCATAATTCTCCATGCTCATTTGAAGTCGCCCTTGAGATGCGAGTCATTTTCAGGGCAATTTTTTTGCATCTAAAGGAAGGCAAACTAGCGTCATGCTAATGCTAACTAGCATGTTCTTTACCCTCTGCGTAGAACGACTAACATTAGTGCTGCACTGAGTTCACGGAGTTTCTTAGCTGTTACAACGAATCCCAACTTATGTTCACAGGCAGGACACGCCCCCCCCCCCCCCACCACACACACACTGCAATACGATTGGCTGCTGCAAAGAGGCAAGACTGTGTAGAACTCAAGTGGGATTCATAATTAACATTATATCCGACAGCCTTATATTGCCCAAAGGTGGGCACAGCATAAGCAGTATGTCATTAATTTCATGTTTATTTTTTTTGATTGTCGTCCCCCCCCCACTCATGTGGGATTTCAGAGTTCAGGGGGTGTTCCCGAACACACTTCCTGGTTTGAAGTCGGAAAATTTCGACTTACGACAATCCTCGAATGCAGCAGTAAATATGTCCATTGTCATTCCCCCACGTCCCGTCTCCTGTTTTTATTATTATTATTATTATTTTTTTTTTTTTTTTATCAGTTTCATTCTGGACTTTGTTGTTTTTGTGCCATGTTTACCTTCTCATTTTTTGTTTCATTAAACTACACTTTGGACTTCTTGCTGCCTTGCTCTCCTCCATTTGAGTCCACCTTCCCATCAACCTCACCGGAGAGACGTAACATTAGAAAGTCAAGATTTATTTTCGATAAAATACACATTTGAAAAACTTTTAGGGAGGACGGCTCGAACAGATTTTTTATGAAAAAGACGATTTGAGATTGAATTGTTTTGAGTAACGAGCAAATTCAACTTCTCTCACAGCGCCGCTCTCATTTCGTTGGAATCGATCGCCCTATTTCAGTGTGAACAATGTTTAATTGACCAGTTGTTAAATAAAAAATGAAAAATGAACAGAAAACAAGCTAACGCAGAAAACAAGCTAACGCTGGTTAGCGAACTAAGTTACAGTACTATAAACAAATAAAATTGCTAAATTAGAAAGGTAAAAACAATTTAAGCAGACAATTGAATAAATGCTTCAAAATGACAAAAGATACATTTGAATTAACCAAGCACAACATTCGATTGATCCCAAGGAGATGGTCAAAATACCAGAAACGTCTTCCCGAGCTTTATGAGAGCATTTGCAATGGATTAGCAGTGAGAAGCTAAAAAGGCTACATTTGGGATTTCTTTAGGAAACGTGAACGTGCATGTGTGCGTGTTGTGATTCCTGTGGCGTCGTCGGGCCATGTGGGGGGGGGGGGGGGGGGGATGTGCTGGGTTGTCAAGATGAGGATCAAAGAGTGGAGGAACGGACCTCACACATCCACACACATACTTGCACACGCACACGCACAAAGAAGCGGGAGGGCTGTTTAAGAGTCAGCGCACACACATAAACACGTGCGCGCACACACACAAAAGTGCATCCAGCATTAAGAGATTATTTACATTCGACATCCCATAACAACCTTGAACAGGAGACTTGTGCGAGCATCTCCGCGGAGACGTGCTTGTTCCAGCTCGCGACCTCCACCAAGGCAAAACGACGACATGCAAACTTGCCGTCAGCATGAATGCTTAATTGTCTCCAATGTGTGGTGGACGGGCAACCAGTGCAGGGGTGGATCCTGCGAGTCTTGCAAACCTGAGCCGGGATTCAAACCCAGAACGTCTGACTGCGAGACAGACATTGGTGCTGCAGCATTCGGATATTTTTAGGAATCGAGTATTTCAAACTGATTCTTCATTATAAATACAACTATATGCACATGTGAGATGCAGGTATTCATTTTGTCCACTTGGGGTTGCTATACTCACATTGTAGTGTCTGTGACTTTGAATGTGTGCGGCTTTAAAAGGCGGGACCTGGTGTAGTGAGTGACGTGGGCGTCAGTGAATGACAGTGCAGTTGGCTCTTCTAGTCAAGACAAGAACAAACAGGCAAAAGTGAGGTGGGATTCGAACCCGGAATCTTCCACTTTGAGGCAGAAACGCTGCCATATTACAAAATCCAAAAATCAGCTTGGCCGCGCTCCCCTCGAGTGCTCCCGATGGCGGGAAACAGAGCTTGGAAACTCAACTAAGCAACTCACGCCGCCACTGAGGCATGTAAGCACGCACGCACGCACACACTACACACACACACACGCACACACATTACACACACGCACAATCTCCCATTAAATTCCACCTACAGCTGTTGTGTAATTGGGCGCGGGAAGCGGGCTAAAAAGGAGCTAGCGTTGAGCTAAAGCAACATAATTGGCCTCTCCGCTTTGGGAAACAATGAAATGAACGGCGGCGGCGTCTCCGGCTCGGAGCCGATAATTGCCTCGCCTCGTCTCGTCTCGTCTCGCCGCCGCCGCCGCCGCAGGTGAGACGGTCGAGATTCTTCGCCGTTCCGCCGGCTGTCGCCGGGAGATTTTCTAGGGCCGGACGAAACGCTGTGCGCTATGAAAAAGACGATCGCTTTTTCATTGGCCGATTAGAAAGTTCACGAGGGCCAATCTGACCAGCAGGAAATCAATCGGCTCCAATCGAATAGAGAAAAAAGTAGTCGGGCAGTGGTCATAATCCGTCGTGTAACCGTAATTTCAGCGAGCCGAGAAAGCGTGCCGTAATCCGTGCAATGAAGACGCGGGTGTCCTTTTTAAAATTGTGATTAGAAATGCATCAAATGTCTGTTTGACCTCGCGTTAGCCCCGCTAACGCGAGGTCAACGCCAGCGGGCTGCCAGTCGGGATCAAACCTGATCGGCCGGGCCTGACAGCGGCTTCAAGTCAAGTCGGCGCCGCCGCCGCTTTTTAAGAGTCCGCTCACACTTTTGTGGATTATCGCCGCTGATTTCCACAAGGGGGCTCGGCGGGCCCTTAACGGGCCGGGTGTGCGCGCGTGCTAATGAAGACATTAAACTTGTTGTGCGCCGCGTGTGGGCAGGCGCCATCATTAAGATAAATGACACAACGTGTCCCCTGCCAACACGCACGCACGCACACGCACACACACGCACACACGCACAGAGGCTTGCGTTGGAGCGAGCCGGCCGCTTTGTGTTTACCCCTCTGGCTCTCTTTGTCTCGCTCGCTCTCGATCTTCTCCACCATTCCAAATCTTTCTCCCCGCGCATGCAAAAAAGAAAAAAGAAAAAAAAAAAAGAGGAAAAAATAGTTGGGAAAAAAAAAAAAAAAAAAGGCCAAATTACTCCATTTCTCACTCGCCCGACGTCTCATCTGGTTATTAACTCCAAACACATTAAACTAACAGTTGGGGCAACGCTATTCCCCGGACCACCACAGTCAGCAGAAACACACACACACACACACACACACACACACACACACACACACGCACGCACGCACGCACGCACGCACGCACGCACGCACGCACGCACGCACACACACACACACACGCACGCACATACTATTTATATACACATTTGATGTCCTTGATCAGGAGTCTACTAGTGCATGACCTACTAATTGGGCCTAGCAGAGTGACTAGTGCTGCCCATTGGTTCACTAGTACCAGTAATAAAAAGCGGTTGTGCTAGTGCACTTTAATGGCTTGTCTAGTGAAGACAAAGAGTGCCCGAGTACATGAATTGTCATCTCGTGTACAGGTTTGCTTCCCATGTAGCTGTCCAACACTTTACTAGTGAGGACAAAGTGCGAACTAGTGCGCGCGCGCACGCACGTAGCTCAACGCACACACACCTGCGTTCCAGCGCCCGCAGGGCAGCAAAACAACGAGCGATTAAAGGAGAGCGAGCGAGCGAGCGAGCGGGCGGCAAATGATGTTCTTAAGTCCGGGACATAAACACGGCGGCGGGAAGGATTTGCTGCGTACGGATTTTTCACCCAGCTTTTTTGTGGAGTGCAAAATTGCGGCAAAGGAAAACACCACGATGATGAAGATGGGATGGAAACAAAACGGGTCCGCTTCGAACTCCGTGAGGGAAAAATTCAAACGGCTTCAAGGTGGACTCGAATGTTACGCATGTCATCGGAATACTAACATTGGCTGGACATTTCACTTCGTAGGGATACGCACTTGGGGCCAAGCTTGTTTGCTGCCTAAACGGGTTGCCCTAGAAATAGAATGTAAACACAATGAGAGAAAGTTAAAGTTAAGTTTAGTTAGCTTAAAAAGAGAAAAACAAATTTAGCATAAATTATACAGGTAGCAACAACCAGTTTTCTACATAGACGGGTTGCCATAGAAATTAATTTGAACCACTTGCTCTCCGCAAGTTGGAACTTTCAAACAAATGTTGTATGAAATGGATTCGACTGTGGATCCTGTCAACCTAGCTTGCATTCTGCCTAAACGGGCTGCCATAGAGATAGAATGTAAACACAATGAGAGAAAGTTAAAGTTAAGTTTAGTTAGCTTAAAAAGAGAAAAACAAATTTAGCATAAATTATACAGGTAGCAACAACCAGTTTTCTACATAGACGGGTTGCCATAGAAATTAATTTTAACCACTTGCTCTCCGCAAGCTGGAACTTTCAAACAAATGTTGTATGAAATGGATTCGACTGTGCATCCTGTCAACCTCGCTTGCATTCTGCCTAAACGGGCTGCCATAGAGATAGAATGTAAACACAATGAGAGAAAGTTAAAGTTAAGTTTAGTTAGCTTAAAAAGAGAACAACTAATTTAGCATCAATTATACAGGTAGCAACAACCAGTTTTCTACATAGACGGGTTGCCATAGAAATTAATTTTAACCACTTGCTCTCCGCAAGTTGGAACTTTCAAACAAATGTTGTATGAAATGGATTCGACTGTGGATCCTGTCAACCTAGCTTGCATTCTGCCTAAACGGGCTGCCATAGAGATAGAATGTCAACCAAACAAGAGCAAGTTAAAGTGTTGAAACTGAAACCAGAAAAAAGAAAAGAAAAATAAGATCCTTCAGGCATACATATCAGTTGACATGCATATCAGCAAGAATCTTGTGCAGGCCCAACTTATTTTTTGCCTCAATGGGTTGCTATAGAAACGTAACAGAAGAACAAAGTATTTGGCATCAATATCAATTCAGATCGATAGCAATCTGGATATCAGCACAGCCAACTCTTTTGCTGCCTAAATGGGTTGCCAGAGAAGAATCTAAATGAACAACATTCGACCTAAATTGACTCCCTGCCTCTTCCAAACGTGTACAGATACAAAACGCAAGTGGAGGGCAGCCTCACCACTACCCAACGACTCCATAGATCCATTTCTGTCTAAATGGGCTGCCAAACGTGACAAAAGCGAGATATAGCTATGAAATGATAAAATCGAAGAGCATATGTTTGCTGTGAATATCATTTACTTGTATTCAGATATCACCACCCAGCGTGTGGAAGCACAGATTGTTTGCTGGCTAAACGGGTTGCCAAAGATGAATTTGATGACAGCAAAGTGAAACAAACTAAAATAAATAATTAAATAAATAGATCAATACATACATACATACATAGAGGAGGAACATATCTAAATGTATGCCCTGTAGGTGCCTAAATGGGAAGTAAATGTGTACCAGGAGGATTAACTCGACGGGCTGGATCAGAAGTCTCCAGTAACGAGGAGCCGCCATAAAACTGTGACTTCCTCTTTCCGCCGAATGTTTTTACCGACACAAAGCACAAGCGGAGGGCAGCGTCACCCCCCGCTCCCGCCACCCGATGATTCCTTTCAGGCGGCACCTCCACCGACGGAAGGTAAACAGAGCGAGACGGGGACCTTGCCGACATCGGCGAGATTACTGTACGGCTCCGTGGAGCTGAGCGGGTGCAGATGAGGTTCAAAGAAGCGACGGGCTCTGCGGGGCAGGGCGACTAACAAGGCCAATAAGAGCCTCCATCAAACCCGACGTTTCCGCCGCTTCAAGGCGGAAGACGTAACAAACAAATAAACCGCGGCCTCCTGATCAAGCGGCAGCCGGTGATGCTCTCGAGTCAATACAAAACAACTCATTTCAAGGGTGGTGACGATGGCGACCGGTCATTGGTGTGGAGGTGGTGGTGGGGGGTGCGGGGTGGGTTGGTAATCTCAAGGCCTGCAGCACATGAACCCAAGACAAATGTGTCAGTACATGTGTCAATATGAGAAGACGCGGACATTGGCAACACTTTGAAAAGGCCTCGCTGACTCAGCCAGGAAGAAATCGAGTGGAAAATGTACGTTTTAAGTGTTAATAGACGGGATGCGGATGATTAATTCTATCAGTATTGCTCATCAGGGGGCTTATTGGACATTTGCCAACATGGTTAGCTTGTTTAGTGTCAATTTAAAAACCGATGGACCATGGCTTACCAACCAATTCATTCAGCCTCAGCTTGGCGCCTAAACGGGCTGCCGTGGAAATGGAATGTATGTAAAGCCTTACAGTGTATGAAACTTGACAAACTAACAATGTAAGTCATAGTCCATTTAGGTATCAACCAGCTTTTGTAGGCCCAAATAGTTTGCTGCCAAAACGGGCTGCAATGTAAATATGATACAAACAAAGTGAACATTGAGAACATATATGGGAAAAACTAACAATGTCTGCTGTAAATGTCAGCTGATACAGATTTGACTGTAGCTATTTGCCGCCTAAATGGGCTGCCAAAGAAATGGATTTCCGTTCTTTGCTGGGCTTGTTCTCACTCGCCAAATGCAAGTTTATGAAAATTTGTGAAGCCTTAGCTTGCTCATTATTGTTTCTGTGGAAGAATCCACCCGCCTTGCTTGCTTCCCATCTAGCCGCCTCGCCTTTTTGATTTTGTGGCGTCGCTTGAGACGTTTTCTCGAAATGTGCTTTTTCCGCCGCCATCTCAACCTGCCCGCTTCCTCTTTTGGCTTGCTGCCCACCCCCCCGTCTCGTCAGGATTGTCATCACCCCCCCCCCCCCCCCCCCCCCCGCCGTTCGCCTCCCACCTTCCTTCTACTCGACTGGATGCGTGTTAATATGGCGGCGCCTTTGTCGCCCGCTGCACTTGACAAGTTCATCAAAGAGGAAAGACAAAGGCGGCGGCACAAAATGGAGCTGACGTTTGGAAGAACGCAAACGCTCATTTGCGTCAAATGGCGCGCGCAAAATGCTCATTTTGCTTTCGGTGCGTTTGTCTTGGTTGCGCGATTAAATGGATGCAGTCGTTGGGATGTCAGACCTTGTTGCTGGAGTTGAACTGTTTATTTTTCCCTTTTTGTTTAGGAACAATTGGTATTCAACTTTTATGAGCAATGAATCACGGTCTCATATTAGGGCTTTTTGGGTAGTGAACCAAGTTGCGGAGGCCCTGCAACTAATTTTTTGAACGCGCGATTAATGACCCTTACTTGGAAAGCCTGTACTGGGGAAATTCCAGTCACAACGCAGCAGACACGGGGGTCAAAAAATGTGCAGAATTTCACAAGTTCCTTTATGTTAAAGATTAGACAGCTCTTAATATGAAAAGAAAAATGCACTGAGCTGTCACCAACGTCTTACAAATGCAATGATGCCATCTAGTGGCAGAAAATGACCACACCGCAAATCAATATCACACTCGTTTTTTAAAGTTAAGTACACTTTTTTAATTTTAACTCAATTTTATGAATTATGAAATCACTGTATCAATGACTAAAACATGCAGCCATATTTCTATTAGACTTCATTTTTGTTCACTTTTATAAAACGTCAATTTTTTTTTATTGTACATTTAGAATCGATATAAAATTTGCGATTAATCGTGAGTTAACTATTGAAGTCACGCGATTAATTACGATAAATAATTTTAATCACACCCCTAAAAATAACACATAACGAAATTCATTATTTCATAAGTAGGCCAACCTGCGGATGAAATAGCAAAGTGTGTCGTCTCAGTGGTCAAAACACGAGTACGAAGCGTTTTTCTACTTTCTACTTATGTGAAGTGTTCATGTTCAACTTGCGAAATGTGAAATCTCACTTTTTGCAAGAAAAACTTAAAAAAGGGTTCTGCTGTGTGTCGGCCGGTGATACCTTTGCTCTGTGGCGGGTTCTGGCTGCGGTCCCGCAAGATGTTAATCTGGTAGACGGCGCCGTAGGGCTCAAACAGCTCCTTGAGTTCCTTCTCCGACCAGGAGCGCGGAATTTGGCCCACGAACATCTTGATGGCGTCCGGGTCGGGCTGGTCTGAGTGCTCCAGCGCGCCGTTCATCTTCCCGGCCGTGCCGTTACTGCCCGCAAAGAGATGGCGCAAAAAAACGGTGTTAACGGTGCTGTGGATTTGCACCCGAGGCCACAAATGTTGAAATCAAATTGGTAAATATTTTGCTTTTTACAAGAAATGTACATTTAAAGAGAAAAAATTTTGAAAAAAAAAAAGAGTCTGTTTCCACTCTTTTGGGTCGACTTATTTGGGCTGAATTTTGGCGATGCCGAGTTGTTCTGCCGCACAAAACTCATCCAACACGTGAACACAGATGGCTAACAGATGTCTTGGTTAGTTAAAAAATAATAATAAAAACATAGCGTGATACATATTAACACTGCCAGGCTCTTCAGATGGAGCCAAAGCAATAACAAATATCCTTATTAGTACTTCATTGCCCCCCCTCCCAAATTCTGCTATTCATTTTACACCTTCCTAAAAAAAAACACAAAAAAGTCATTCCTGCTCATGTTTACACTAAACATCAGCAATTTGCATTGCTTACTGACTTGTAGCCCAAAAAATTATTCAACATTGTTGATTAAAACACCAAACTCTCCAATCAAATCCCATCATTAGCTTCACGCTAACACAAGACTGGCTAACGCAAATTAGCCTCGATGTTTTGACGGTGATCGCAAACGTTGAAAACAACCGCCAGCTACGTCAACACATGGAGCGGCCACGCGACGAGCGACAGGATCCTAAATCCCGCCCACGCGACGCATCCAGCACACGTACACAATCAGAAACTCACGTCACGCGCACGAGGCTCATCATTGATAGTCGCTTGCGTACTCGCGTCAACGATCCCGCACGACTCTTAAAAAAAAAAACCGCACAATTCAAGAGCAACGATGATCCGCGATGTCGTGGGGGTCGAGCGCATTGCGAAAAAAGACAAAAAGGCAGATTCCGACCTTTCGCCCCGCGTCATCCATCGCTTGCAGAACGAGCCCAGCCGCTCGGCAGAAACGCCAAATTCCTTCAGCGACCTGAAGGACATGTCGGCCAAGGGGGCCGGCGCCGACCCAGAGACTTGTGGCGGTCGGCGGGTTTGGGGCCACGGTACTGTACTGTACTGCGTGTGTGTCTGTTTGTGTGTGTGTGTGTGCGTATACAATCCCTCATTGTCATCGTAGCGTCGCGGCGCCGCGCTGCCACTCGCTGGCCACGCCGACACAATGAAGAGCTTCACCCCTGCAAGGTGACTGCCGGCTCTATGTGTGTGCGTGTGTGTGTCTGTGTGTGTGTGTGTGTGTGTGTGTCCAGGCCATGGATTAAGTGGCAGTCGATGCGCTCCCATAACAACTTCTCCATCTTCCTCAATTTAAGAGCAATGTTTTGGGGGAGGAGTTCTGGTGGGGGGGGGTGTCTGGTCGGTGCTGGATTTCACCTTCCTTGGTTTTCTTTGGTCCTTCCTCGGGTCTCCTGGTGTTCGGTTTAGGTGAACGGTATGAGATTTTTTCTAATAGGTTTTCTGGTGAGCTAACAAATACACGCACGCACGCACGCACGCACGCACATACACATACTCACCCACACACACAAAAAAAATATATATATATATTAAAAAAAAAAAAAAAAAGAGCAATGATGATGACATTTCCGAATGAACAATACTGAGCTCTTAAAAAAAAAAAAAAAAAAAAAAAAGAGCAATGTTTGTGGTAATGCCTTTGACGCCACTTCCAAGCCGATAATGGCTTTTGTTTACATGCAGGCTCGCCAACGATGAGGCACGGTTGGCGAGTTTCAATGGGAAACTGCAGGAACGCTTACAAAATTCAACGTCGGCTCTTAACGCATTGCCCGGAAGACGTTTTCAAGGATGAGTTTTGGCCACATTATCCCGACTGATCTTTCAAAACCCGCACAATATCATATTCTAAGATCGTATTACACACATCAAATCTACCAAATCAAAGTTTTGACTCTTTTTCTTTGGATTCTACCTTTTTCTGTTTGGCTAAAAATCAAGACAAAAACAGCAGAAAATGAAAACTGTGAAACAAAAGCAGATTGATGACTTTGATGCTTTTGTGACATCTTTAGCATCTGAAGAGCGCTTTTATTCGAGAAAAGCGGCTCCAAAAAACATTTAGGAATGGCTTCCTTGCTAGCAAAAAATAACGGATTTCGTAAATGACAATAACTCACCAAAAGGCACATCAGTCAAGGTCTCGTATTGTTAAACGAATCTTTACATAGTCCTCGTCAAACATTCAAGCTCTCGCTACACTTCAAAGTACTGTCACATGTATGACACACTCACTTCGAATAATTCCCACAATGCAAATAATATAACAGACCGTCTGATGGAGCGTAAAACACGAAAAAAAAAAAAAAAAAAAGTCTAGACATCCAACCTGTTAGCTTTTTGAGATCGCGACTCGTCGTCTTTCTTGCGTACTCACAAATGATGTCAACTATAAAATGGGATCGCTGCCATCTACTGGTGGCCGTGTGTCACACAAGTTGCCTTCGAGCTTGAAATTGACAGCGGCGCGTCAGACCCTCGCCTTCACGTGAACAACAATTGAAGACCAGCACACTCGTCAACGGCAGATATTTTGAATTGTTATCATTCGAATTCCAACCGTGTCTGCTTTCAAAATGGCTGCCAGTGAACGATATAAGCGATATATATGACAAATGATTCCCAAAACACAAATACTGTATAACATACGATAGCACAACTTAAACGATGCCGTGGATAAAAAAAAAACAACCAGATTTCATGCAGGTCATTTTTCGGGTTGTCAACATTTTTCCCTCTAAAAGAGGCTATTTTTCCTTGTAAAAAGATTTTTTTTTCTTCCTGTAAGATGAAATCTTTTTTTCCCATTCGAAAGATGGCCCATTTTTGCAGGCATCCTAAGCCCAAGCTGCAGTTGAGGTTGGCTGCACTCTTTATCCTCCCGCTGCTTGCACCTTCTGTTTCTGCTCGAAAAGACACATCCTCGCCTCGCTGTGCGGCGGCGGCGGCGGCGGCGGCGGCGGCGGCGGGTTCGTGGAAGGGCCGAGATGTCACACGCGCGTCCTCTGACTGGCAGCGTGTTTGCAGGGCGGGCCACGCCCCCACGGGGGCGGAGGGGGGGGGGGGGGAACTAATGTTGTTGACGAGCACGGTGTCAAACATGGCTTTCTCCACGCGGGAAGTGAATGGCGCAAGATCTCACACGCACACACGCGCGCGCGCGCACTACTTACGGCTGCTTAAGTTTTTTCCCTTTAAAATAATTGAAAGAAAATTGTCAAATTCTGTTCATTTCGCAGAATGTAGCATTTTTATTGTTAAGTTGCACTTTTTTCACTCGTAAAAATGCAAATTTTGTGTTGTTAAATAATTCCCACATGTAAATTACATCCCCGTAAAATGCTATTATTTTCTTGAAACGCAACAATTTTATTGGCATGAAATTATGCAATTTTTGTAAAAGTTTGTAAAATCTTCTAAAATGAATATATATATTTTTAAATACAAACATTTTCAGTAACTACACACTGCACTGTATTTATAAAATATTATTATTATTATTATTAATATTATTATTACCACTGTTATTTACAGCGGAGATCAAATGTTTGGGCACCCTGGGTAAAAATATGGATTATTATGCGTAAACGAGCCACGTCAAAAAGTTATATTTTAACCTCATCGGTCCAGAGAACTTGTTTCCAAAACGCATCAGGCTTGTCCGTATGTTCATTTTGTAAATTCAAGTCTCCTGCTTTGTGAGAGTCAATTATATTCAGTTTCAGTGTTCTTGTAGGCTTTTCCTGCTATCTTATTTCTTTGTCATCTCGTTTGCGGCAACATCAGATGAGTCAGCATTGAAAACCTTTGAGATCATCACCTGCGCTATCTCGACAATGATTGTGAACAATCCATGACGTTCTCGGGTCTCAGCTTTCCAAAGCGCCTGCTATAAAGTCTGCAGGGTGACCAGGTTTCTTTTCTGTTATTTTAAAAGTTCAAATGATGGAAATAGAATCAAACTTTTATTTTAGATGTTAAAAGAAAGTCTCTAATTTGAAAAAATAAATGAAAAAAGTAGAACTAATTTCTTGGAATAAAAGAAGAATTACACAATTTTCTTCACATACAAATGACAAATATTTTGAAAATATAAAAAAAATAAAATAATTATTTTAAAAATAGACAATTTTCACACACCACTCCCTCCAACTTTCCTTTCATACGTTCATTAGCATCTACTGTACACCGCTAGCATCAATGAATGATAGCTGATTGTTGTGTGTGTGTGTTTGTGCACACATTGGCCGCCATGGCAACACGGCGGTACGCGCTATACACATGCCACGGCGAGAGAGAGAGAGAGAAAAGCATCAGATAAATGTCACAGTGGCTAATGAAGCTGCACCGGTGCCCCGGCGCTCGGCTAGCGGTGCGCTAACGAGCTGCCGCGCGCTAATGAGGACGTGCACACTTCATGCGCGCGCGCGTATACACGTAAGACAACACACCGATGCATGACAAGTACCAAGGTTATGTTTCCCCGCACCAAAACACGACTCTTTCCCAAATTAGCGCATTTCGGCATAAACGACGCTAACGACGCTTAGCGCGGCTTCATTCAAAACAACACATTCCGGCGTCGTCTTCGTCGTCTTGTTGCCATGGCGACAGCGGCAAGTGCTCGGTTGCAACGGAGCGATTCACCCTTGACACTTTGCGCACACTAATCGTGTAGAGCTTAAGTGCTCCGGATGTGGTGAGAGATTCAGACAGGATTCCGCGGCATCTGGGAGGTGGGACGTGCGTTGAGCCTGAAAACTAACTTGTTAATAGCGCGAACGAGTGCAGACCGACGGAGGAAAAGACGGGAAGAAAGTCAGCTGCCACATCGGGGCCTGCAAACTGCCGAAAAAAAATCCTGCAAATGGGTGTCGCATGTTAAAGAAAAGACAGAAAGGGAGGGAACTGCTACGTCGGGCCTGAGAACTTAAAATGAGTGCAGCCTGGCACAAGAAAGGCAGAAGAGAGGAAAGTGAAGTAAAAATGGGCGGGACCCTGGCAGTGGAAACGACAGGAAGAGAGGAAAGTGCCACGTCGGGCCTGAAAAGACCGCGCTGTGGAGATTGGGCGATAACATTAAGGGATATTAGGGCGGGCAGGGGGGGGTGCTCGTTTTCATTAGGCTTTATGGCTCGGAAAAAACATTGTCATGCATACCAATTAGCGACACGACAGATGGCTCAATATGCTCAAAATGTGTGCGTGCGTGTGCGTGCACGTGTTAAAAGGGATGGTTTTGCATCCCTGCTTTGCCGCCGCCTTCATCCCCTCATTCCCATTCCCCCCCGTTTTCCCCGAGCGGTGCACGAATCGCTCCGCGGAGGAAAATCAACAGTGTTGCCTTCAACATATGTTGACATATGCTGATGGAGTGGACTCATTAGAAGAGTGCGTGTGCCCGCCCAGATGTGCACACGCATGCGGGAAACAGCTTTCACTCACATGTAACATTTTTTGGTACTCAACAGTCAGTAGAGTTAGTCAGTAGTAACAATTTATCACATATAGTTACTCAGAGTGAGTCGGTCATAATAATCTATCACACCGAGGCAAGTTAGGCCTCGGGAGTGTCACACTGACGGAAGAGTTAGTCATGATTAAGGATGTGTCACTCTGACATGTTACTAGTTAGTCGGTGGTGTTATGTTAGCATGGCCAGTGGAGTTAGTCGGGAGTAACAATCTATCACATTGACCTACGAGAGTTAGTGGTAACATTATATCACATATGCATAGGAGTAGTGTCACGAGTGAGATCTGTCACAATGACATAGTCAGGAGAGTTAGTTGGGAACAATTGTCTCTTGTTGACATGGTCAGTTAGTCAGAAGTAATATGTCGACATGGTTATAAGTGTCATATTGATAGTCCTTAGAACTGTGTAAGAATGCGTCACATTAAAATGGCCAGTGGAGTTAGTCGGGAGTAACAATCTATCACATTGACCTACGAGAGTTAGTGGTAACATTATATCACATATGCATAGGAGTAGTAGTGTCACGAGTGAGATCTGTCACAATGACATAGTCAGGAGGAGTTAGTTGGGAACAATTGCCTCTTGTTGACATGGTCAGTTAGTCAGAAGTAATAACGTGTAATGTCGACATGGTTATAAGTGTCATATTGAACAGTCAGTAGAGTTAGTCAGTAGTAACAATTTATCACATATAGTTAGTCAGAGTGAGTCGGTCATAATAATCTATCACACCGAGGCAAGTTAGGCCTCGGGAGTGTCACACTGACGGAAGAGTTAGTCATGATTAAGGATGTGTCACTCTGACATGTTACTAGTTAGTCGGTGGTGTTATGTTAGCATGGCCAGTGGAGTTAGTCGGGAGTAACAATCTATCACATTGACCTACGAGAGTTAGTGGTAACATTATATCACATATGCATAGGAGTAGTGTCACGAGTGAGATCTGTCACAAGAGAGTTAGTTGGGAACAATTGTCTCTTGTTGACATGGTCAGTTAGTCAGAAGTAATAACGTGTAATGTCGACATGGTTATAAGTGTCATATTGATAGTCCTTAGAACTGTGCAAGAATGCGTCACATTAAAATGGTCAATGGAGTTAGTCGGGCGTAACAATGCACAACCTTGACATAGTATCAATAGGGAGTAATAATGTCTCATGTGGACAAGATCAGGAGCTTTATTCAAGAGCATCAAAATCACACGGTCAGAAAAGCAGTTGGGAGCAATCGTGTACCACGTTGAAGTTAGTTGCAAGTGTTACCAAGTAAATATGGTCAAGAGAGTTAGTCTAGCAGCCGAGCTCGTCAGGAGTGTCACAGTGTCATGGTCAGTAGAGTTAGTCGGGAGTAATCACGTGACATGGTCAGGAGAGTTAGTCTAGCAACCGAGCTCGTCAGGAGTGTCACAGTGTCATGGTCAGTAGAGTTAGTCGGGAGTAATCACGTGACATGGTCAGGAGAGTTAGTCTAGCAACCGAGCTCGTCAGGAGTGTCACAGTGTCACGGTCAGTAGAGTTAGTCGGGAGTAATCACGTGACATGGTCAGGAGAGTTAGTCGAGCAGCCGAGCTCGTCAGGAGTGTCACAGTGTCACGGTCAGTAGAGTTAGTCGGGAGTAATCACGTGACATGGTCAAGAGAGTTAGTCTAGCAGCCGAGCTCGTCAGGAGTGTCACAGTGTCATGGTCAGTAGAGTTAGTCGGGAGTAATCACGTGACTTGGTCAGGAGAGTTAGTCTAGCAACCGAGCTCGTCAGGAGTGTCACAGTGTCATGGTCAGTAGAGTTAGTCGGGAGTAATCACGTGACATGGTCAGGAGAGTTAGTCTAGCAACCGAGCTCGTCAGGAGTGTCACAGTGTCACGGTCAGTAGAGTTAGTCGGGAGTAATCACGTGACATGGTCAGGAGAGTTAGTCTAGCAGCCGAGCTCGTCAGGAGTGTCACAGTGTCATGGTCAGTAGAGTTAGTCGGGAGTAATCACGTGACATGGTCAGGAGAGTTAGTCGAGCAACCGAGCTCGTCAGGAGTGTCACAGTGTCATGGTCAGTAGAGTTAGTCGGGAGTAATCCCGTGACATGGTCAGGAGAGTTCCGTGCTTGTGCGGCTATTTTTAGGGCCGCCATCGCAACGGTACGCCGCCATCCTCGACCTGGCCGCCTTTCAGCGCAACGGGAGCACGCGCGCGCACACGCGAGCGGCGCGTTGGCTGGCGTGCGTTGCGCGCCGAGGCCTGTCTGCTCCGCGCTCCTCTCAATGTTTAATGAAGCGTCGCTCTTACGTCATCCGCTGTTTGTGCATCTGACAGCGAGGATGAGGAGGGTGGGGATGAAGGCTCTCCCGCATTCAGCTCTCGTCTTCCACATCATGTTTGACTCCATGTCTGCAATTTGCACTACCCCCACCCTCCCTTCCTCAGGTTCGCCACCCCCTGCCAGCTCGCTCCCATGACAGGTAGGCTGGCAAATTCAGACCCGTTTTGGCATCCCTACTATCTCCCGCGATGCCTTTTTCCGCGGTTTAGTGCCGACGAGTCGTGTTAAACAGCCGCTCGCTTTTACTGGCTCTCATCTACGCCGCTGTGGATGATATTTAAAGGCACCCAAAGGGAATGCAGATCCAGATTTGTGCTTTTCTTGTTTGCTTTTTCGGGTTGATGTGGTATTAATTGGAAGTCAAAATGTTTAACGGGGAGTCAGCTGGAAGTAACAATGCATGAAATGGTCAGCTCAGTTAGTCGCAAGTATCATATTGATTTAGCCGGTCGTAAATGGCGCATAATGTGCCAGGTGGAGGGAGAGTTAGTCAGGTGTGTCACATGGTCAGCAGAGTTAGTCTGCAGTGTCACATGGAGATAGACTGTAGTTAATTGTAAGTAGTATGTGCCAGGTAAAGATAGTGATGACTAGTAATGTGCCACGTTGGCAGCATCAGTCGAGTTAGTTGGAGGTAATATCATGCATCACATGGTCAGCACAGTTTGTCATCAATGTCTCACACTGACACAGTCAGCAGAGTTAGTCAGGAGTCAGAATGTGTCAAATGGTCAGTAGAGTTTGCCATGTGTGTCAAATTGACAGCCAGAGTCAACAGTTAGTTGGGAGCCAGGTGTCAATAGAGTTAATTGCCATTGGTATTAACATGGTTAGCAGCATTAGTCGTGAGTATCAACTTGTCACACAATGACAGTCACAAAAGTTAGTCACGAGTAGCAATGTATCACGTTGACATAATCAATAGAGTTAGTCGGGAGTAACAACGCACCATTATCAATCCGCGAGTTAGTTGCGAGTCAGTGTCATGGTGGGTTTTGTTAGTCGGCGGTGTCACTCAGGCATGCACTTCTCGGAATCAGACTATTTTTTTCGGGCTGTATTTTTGTCTCTAAATTGACAAAAAGGACAAATTCACCTGAGATTTCAATTCAGTGATTTAGCAGTAATTCACTTTATGACAGGAAGACAATCCGGAAACATTCAGATGATTTTTTTTTTGTCCTCTAAGGACCCTTTGAAAGGTTTGCCGAATTCTGGGAAAGGGGAAGCGAGCGAGGCGCCTTTAATTAGTGAGATCCTGCTCTAATTAACCAGCCAGGAATAGACCAGTCAAGGTTACGCACACCCGGGTGGCCATCTTCCGTCACGTCGCGCGCGCGCGTGTGTGCGTGCGTGTGTGTGTGTGATGTCCGAGCAATTAGCGAGAGCATAAATCACGGTTAGCAGGCGGCAGGGTGGATGATGCCATCGCGCTACAAGAGGCTGGCAGCGTTATCGCGTATTATGCTGCACTCATTATTCGACTAAAAATGAGTCACTCATGAGTCACATAACGAGTTGGACCGGTCACACTCTTTAGTCCTCCAACTTTTTTTCTTCTATTCTTTTCAGTCAAGGTGCAACTTTTTCCAAGTGGCTGGTTAAAGGGTTATGTTAATTAGGGTGAGGTTTACAGCACCCCTAAAAGTATAAAAGATGCGTTTGCATTCATTAGTGGTGCCGCATCGAGATAGTCAGCGAAGTAAGTTGCGGTAACAATGTGCGCCATGTCGCCATTAGAGTTAGTCATCAGTCATTCATGAGTGTCAAAGTACTCGTAGTTAGTTGCACGGTCGGTAAAGTTAGTCGAGAGCCGCGAGAGAGTCAGTCGGGAGTTACAATGCATCGCAGCACGGCCAACAGCGGTCCAGCCAGACCCGACGCCAGCAGGTGGATTCGCAGAGTTACTTCCTGTTAGCGAGCCAGTCTCCCGGCGGCGCTTTAACCTGAAGCGGCGCGCGATCGATGGCACACATCCATTCTGCTTTGTTAGCAGTAATAGGCATGGATTTTCTTGGAGGGGCGGCGCGAGACCAACGGCCTCCATTATGTCACCTGTGGAAAGATTCCTATTGAGCGCGGCGGTGAATTACGCTAAACGCATTACGCTGCGCTCCCGGTGACGGCTCATTGCACGTGTACGTGCACAAATGCTCTGTTACACCACGACGCACACACTTGCGCTCTCTCGCTCAATCACTCACTCATTCCCACGCATCCTTTCACTCTCCTTGGCGGCTTTCGTGCCGAGAAGGAAGTTTTGGGCTGAGGTAGGAAACGGAGCAAGGCTCCAAGGAAGCGGCCGCCGGGACTTGAACACCCCCCACGAGTCACACGCACACGCGCACGCGCGAAGCAGACGAGATTGATGGCGTGTAATGAAGTAGCGGAAGAAGGACGACCGCAAGAGCGACGGGAGACATCAGCGGCCATTACTCATCCACGCGCACGCGCGCACGTGCCTTTGGCGAGCCGGCGTCTCGCACCCGCCTCCTCACTTTGCCACCTCCGTCTTGGCGTCCCACCCTCCTTCTGCTCTTCTCTCACGTCGCTCGGCCTCCTCCGGGGAGTCGCGAGCTCTCGGCCAATCAGCATTTGCCATTGAAAAAGTGACATCATCGCTCTCCCGCGTGGGACTCGAGTCCTCACTCGCCGTCCTTTCAGCAAAGAACAATGATGTCACCCACACCAAAAGACCAGAAAATATGGTATTTATTAGAAAGACGAGATATTGCCTGCCTCAACGGGCTGCAGTAGGAATATGTACTTGGCCTCCCTCTTTACTATTTTCGGGACAGTTACTCCGTAGTTTGTAGTTACGTCATTAACATTACACGCAACCAGTGTGATTAATTGCAACATGTTCCCGGCCTAAATGGGTTGCAGTGAAAATTTCAAATGGCCTCCATCTTTAACACTTCAGGAAAGATTAACGGTTTGTTCTTTTGCTGTTTCTACATCTGGAACATGATAGGATCCAGTAGCAGGCACAATTAATTAAACAGCATTCCCTGCCTAAACGGGTTGCGATACAAAGTCACACGTAACCTACATTGTGACATGACAGGAATTAATTGGTTGTTTCTTGTTGTCACTATAGTTTGAAGCAATATGAACATATAGTACATTCAACTTCATTCCTGCCTAAACGGGCTGCAGCAGAAACTCACACAATTAGGATCTATCTTTATTACGCAATGAATAACTATGATAAATACAATACTAGGGGTGAATGTAATTGTTCTTCTGTCGTCACTACATGTTGAAGCAATGTAAACAGTTATTTCAATGTATTCCTGCCTAAATGGGCTGCAGTAGAAAGCAGTTTGCTGCGTCAACGGGCTGCACTAAAAATTCAGCATCACACATTTAACTTTGATCTTTAATTAATTGTGCCTGCTACTGGATCCTATCATGTTCATTGCGTAATAAAGATAGATCCTAATTGTGTGAGTTTCTGCTGCAGCCCGTTTAGGCAGGAATGAAGTTGAATGTACTATATGTTCATATTGCTTCAAACTATAGTGACAACAAAAAACAACCAATTCATTCCTGTCATGTCACAATGTAGGTTACGTGTGACTTTGTATCGCAACCCGTTTAGGCAGGGAATGCTGTTAACATTTGTATGATTGGCATCAACCATTTCTTATTTTGTCGTCACTACGATTCTCTTAAGAATTTCAGCCCATCTTTTTGTGGTCTAAACGGGCTGCAGTAGAACGTCATGTTAACGTATAAACACATTTGACATGTTAAGATGCTACCATTAAAACTGTGCTCGTTAAACATCCCAACACACAAATATTGCATGATGTTGGAGTGTGTGTGTGTGCGCGCACTAAGCTAAAACTCTGCGGCGGGAAAAGCGGAGGCAAACGCTGGCTGCCGGGTCACTGTTAGCTGTCAACGTTGTGTGTGTGTGTGTGTGTGTGTGCGTGTGCGTGCGTGTGAAGCCTGAACGCTTTCATTCTGACCGGCTGAGATTCCATGTGGCTCACAGCATCTGTGCGTGTGTTCGCCTCAGGCGCAGTGAGTTTATGACACCGCCGGGGCACGCACACACGCACGTGCGCACGCACGCACGCACTCCTTCAGCCATTCATTCACCCACTTACACACATCGCATGCGCACACAGACAAAGCCACTCACTCACTCACTCTTGTAATTACTCTTGTTTACAAGAAACAGTGAAACCAACCCAAAAGCTAAAAACTTTCATTTGTGAAGGCGAGAGCGCGAGCGAGTGCGCGCAACGTGCGCGCTCTCTCTCGGGAGGCAGCCAACGCGTGTCAATCAAAAAAAGCACTTTCAGAAGACGGCCTGTCATTCTTTGCTAACACAATGGCCGTCAACCGCCACTCACAGCTTACAGACACGCCCCCCTGCTTGACGAGCCGTCAAAGGCGACTAGACGGGCTTCCTGCCGCGTCATTAGCAAGGAGGCGCCCGCAAATCATTTCCGAAAGCTTAAATGGGCTGCGGTTGCTTTGTTGCCTGGTGAAATGGGCTGCAGTGGAAAGTCACATTTAAACTCCATATTTAATATTGTAGAAAGGACTCATTTTTTTATTTTGTAGTTCTTACACTTTGAGGCAACATAAAAAGCAAAGGTCACAATTTATTCTGGCCCAACTAATCTTCCTGCTTAAACGGGCTGGGGAAAAAAAGACACATACATTCAGCTTCCAGCCTAACTAGGAAAAAAATATCTATATATTTTTTCTCTTCTTGTGCTACATGGTATAACAACCTTTCAACGAGATGAGGGTGCAGTTAGTTTGAACTTGTTCCCTGCCTAAATGGGCTGCAGTAGAAATTCACACATTTACCCTCTCTCTGTTGGAGAAGTCAGTACCGCAGAGGCTGCCTTGCGCCCGCCAACTGTCGCTCACAAGTCGCTCATTCAAACCCGCCATCCGTGCCCCCCCCCCGTTGAGGCGCCGCGCCATTAGTGAGGCGGTGGCGCTAATAGGTAGCGCACTAATTCGCCCTCCGAAGCCGCTTTGATCCAAACGGCAAGCGACAAAGTTAACGAGCAAACAAAACATGCGGCGCTAAATGGCTGTGGCCACTCCACTGGGATGCGCCTTTTGATGTAGGAGCAAAAAAAAAAAAAACAAGACGGGATGCGGCGCCGCCGTCATTAGGGCGGCGGAGGTGAGGCGGCCGCCCTAATTAGCTTGCCGCTTGATTGAAAGCGCCTCGGCAGCGGGGTGAGCAAAATGAGAGCAAAATGAATGAAATCCGAGCTTCCGCAGGGACGACTTTGGGGGATGCGACGGGAAACTTTTACAGATCTACTTCATTGTGTCCTGAAAAAGCCTCGGGCCCCATTCCAGAACCTTCCGAGTGCGAGATGAGGAATATTTGCTGTTGCTGCGTCGGGTTCGACTGGATGTCTCCTTTGAAGGGGTGAACAAAGGCAGAACAAAGTCCAGCGACAGACGGGATCAGCAAGAGTTGAAGCAAACTTTGCAAAGGAATAACAGCAAATCCCTCAACCAGTTATTAAGCAATACCACTTGTTTTCTGCAGCAACAAAAAAATTCTAAACTCGGTGAGCACACAGTTCAAAGTACTTCCCGCCTAAACGGGCAGTAGCAGAAATCCACACATGGAGCCTCAGTAGTTACTATTTTGGGGAGGATCGTAACTAATCATGTGTTATGCTGGTCACAAAATAAACATTTTACCGAGGCGAGAGCACAATTAATTCGAGCTAGCTTCCTGCCTGAACGGGTTGCTGTAGAAACCCTTTTTACTTGCAATTATATACAACGAAGCAGGAAGAGTGCGCCCGCGGGAATCTGTAAGGTGAGCACGCGCTGTTATTAAGTACCCCCCCCACCACCAAAACCTAACCCCCCAACCCCCCAACCCGTCAACCCAACCCGTCACCGCCACTGCCGTCTGCTTGGGCGGATCTGTTCCTACTTGACATTAGTGGCGGAAGATGACATGCTGTTAGCGGGCGCGTAAGAGGGTTAGCGCTATCATTTGGCGAGGTGCCTGCTTCTTGACAATAACCTGCTTTAGAGAGACTGCTGCGATGACGGGTCTGCATGCTAACAGGAAAAGGACCCCAACGGACTGCGAACACATAGATTGAAAACATTTTAAAAGTACAGAACTTGTCCTAATTCATACATTTAAAGCTATGCTATTCCCTTAGTTACACAAAGTAATCTCCTGCCTCAACGGGCAGTGGTACAAATGCACACATTCATCTTATATGTTAAGGCTGAAGGTGATTAATTGCTCTTGGAGCAATATAAACCAACATAATGAAGCAATCAATTAATTCAGGCCCAACCTATTACCTACCTAAATAGGCTGAAATGCATCCATTTGGCTTCTACCTTTGCTATTTTAGTTAAGATTCTGACTTAAGTTTTGTTTTCAAGCTAATACCAGGATACTAAAAGCAAACAAGGCCTAACGTTTTTCCTGCCTAAACGGGCTGCAAAATCATTATTTTTATGGCAATGTAACTATCATGGCAAGCATCAGAGATTGAAATTATTTCCCAATAACAAGTTGCGGTAAAAATGTGTACACTTAGCTTCCATTTGTACGGTTTAACGGTGAATACGACGTTAGTCACTACATTTTGATGTAATGTATACACCGGCAGAGGCTGCAAATAGCTCAGGCTTGACTAGTTTCCTGCCTTGACAGGCTGTGGTAAAACTCCATTCTCTGAGCCTCCCTTTTTGCAATTTTAGGGATAATTACAACTGTTAGTGGCTATAAATTGGGACAATGTCAACACCAGCAGTGGCTGTAAATATCTCAGGCCTGACTAGTTTCCTACCTAAACAGGCTGCGATACATACATAGAGCCTCTATTTGTACTGTTTTGGTCATGACTCCAACTCTGTAAGTTGCAATTCAAATGCCAGTGGAAGGTCTCGGTCCATCTCGTTTCCTGCCTAAATGGGCTGCAAGAGAAATGTATTCACTGAGCTTCCCATTGTTACTATTTACTACTCAACGTCTGTTAGTCACTAAATTTTAAGACTATGTAAACACCAGTGGAAAGCGCAATTAGCTCAGGCCCAACTAGTTTCCTTCCTTGACTGAACGGGTTGCAGTAAAAGTAATAAGACATAAGGACGTTGTTACACTCGTGTACGTAAGGAGCATGTTACAACACGATGGGCAACATGGATTGCAAAATGATCTAATGGCGTATATAGACACACACCTTGCTTACATCCCATAATTGGCGATGTGAAGATAAGCAGAGCATTAGCGCAACACAAAGCAATTAGCACGGCGGCGGCGGCGGCGCCCACAAACATGCGACAACGCACTCCCACGCACACCATCCCTCGAGGCCAGCTCCTTGGTGGCAGCTGTCATCATGGTGGAGATATTTCCCGCCTAAACGGGTTGCAGTAGAAACTCCAAATTCAATAGTTCATGGAGGTTCAAACTTAATCGTTTGTAGTTTTTATGTCACTAAAAGCGGAAATTGTAAACGGTAGGGAGTGCAATTCATTCATGCCAAACTTTGGTTGATAAAACGGGCTACAGTTGAAATAATGGAAATATATATATGTATATCTTATATTTACACATTGTATATGTATAATAAATAAAATAAATAAGAAACATATTTAAATTACAATCAAATTTGCTTAGAAACACAGAAATTTAAAAATAAAATATTAACAAAAAATTATAATAAAATGAAACAGAAATTACAAAGTTGTACAAAAGAAAATACATTCTAAAGATAAAAAACAATCTATCAAATAAAATTAAAAACTGAAAAAAGTGATAAAATTAAAACAAATGAAT
This sequence comes from Leptonotus elevatus, assembly GCF_054856555.1. NCBI lineage: Eukaryota > Metazoa > Chordata > Actinopteri > Syngnathiformes > Syngnathidae > Leptonotus > Leptonotus elevatus. The sequence continues at coordinate 1,431,379 of NC_141255.1, forward strand.
GAGAATGAAAATCGCACAATGATACAATGTTAAAGAATAAAATAAAACAGAAAAAAAAACATGAAACAGAAGTAACAAAATGGTATAAAATAAATACTGTACATTAAAACATTTAAAAAAAACAATGACAATAAAAAAAAACAATTTAAGAAAGAAAAGAAAAATCGAATAAAACAACAAAAATAAAATATTGTAACAAAATAATTTTTTTTTTTAGAAAATAATAAAAATGTGGTTTGTCTCTCAATTCTTCCTGGTGATGCAATTCGCGTCAGCTGCACACATGCATTCCAGTCCCAACCCATCTATGCACGGTGGCTCACATGACACTCCCCGTCGAGAATTGATCTCAACAGCCGTGTGCGCTCCCCTCGAGGTGTCGTGCTTATTGGCCACATTCAAAATTGCGTCAACATGTGTAACCGCCATAAATCAATAAGCGACATTTTCACATTTGAGAAAAGCTGGCAGCGCCGATGGAAGGCGCGCGCCAACTCTACGAGCGCTCCCTTAAGTGTCGTATCGTGCCGCCGATCGACATCCGAACCACAAATGAGCCGCTTTGATCACGTGTCGGGATTAAACGCCGCTAATCTGCAAAATCCCGCCGTGACATGGAATAACGCAACCCGCCCGGACGCGCTAATCCTCCGCCGGGTCCGCTCCAGGAACAATTTGGACGAGTGGCCAGTTGCAAATTGAGTTTTTGCCCACCTGGAGGCGTAACCCGGGGGTGCTGTTAATCGACGCGAGTATGCCGCGCCAAATGTAGACGGGGGGGGGCAAGGTGGGCTTACTGTTGGCCTGTCAGAATGCAATGCTTGGCCCAAACAGCGCACAATTTCCCCCCTCAAAAATCTGATTTACATCAATGTGAGGAGAAAAAAAACTAAAGCCGATTAAATCTATGAATCACCCAACCCTACTTTCTTGACATCTGACACAAGCTAAGACAAAAAGTAACTGCTAGCATTGTTGCCAATAAAATGTGTTTATCAGCATGCTTGAAGACGTAGCTAACATTAGCAATGAGACAATGCTAACTTTAGCCATTAGCTTCTTCTCTTTAATAGTCAGTGACAACACTCTTGAACAATGACAACTTTTAATTTTTGGCCAACAAATTTGATGAGAAAAGCGTTTCGCTTTCCATCGCGCTTCCTCCAGGCGGACCCGCTGGGCTTGTGTCGGCGGGAAAAAACAACAAAAACAGGAGACGACAACGCAGCAGCAGCCTGGAGGAAGAACAGCGACCTAATGCTAACCCCCCTCCTACTAGCGCACTGGGCTCCCTGCAGGAGGTCATTGGGGCGAATGCTGCCAACTGGCTGGATTGCACCAAGCCAAGCAAACGCCGCACGATGGCCGCACAAACTGCTTTTTTTAACCACCACCAAGAAAGTCACACTTTTGAAAGAATGAAAACAAAATTCACTCATTCATTGAAGTCGGTTCATTTTTATTCTTCTTTTCTTTGTACATATTACTGTAATTATTCACATGATATATTTAAATTTGTAATTATTTAATGAATTGATTATTTAACATGAACATTTTGTAATTATAAAAGTTGGTAACATTTTACATTTATAATCAACAGTTTTTATTTAGAATATTTATTTATTTACGAATTACACTCAGTATAAGTAACCTTTTATTGTTGCTGTATTCAATAAGCTTTGAAATGACAATTATTGGAAAATATTTGGTGTCCACTTTACAAAGGAGTCTTTGCACACTGCGCTGCCGCATATTGCTGCCATCATTCTTTGGATCTGATAAGAATAAAAAATAAAATACAAATAAAAAAATGAGTTCAAAGTAGGAGACGAGAAAAAAGCGAGAAACTCACAGTAAGAAAGACGCAATTCTTTGGACTGACTCCATGAATGGACTTTTGAGTGGATGACTGTCATACTGTGTGTGTGTCTGTGTGTGTGTGTGTGTGTGTGTGCAGATTAGATCACAGTCATAAGTGCACCCCCCCCTCCCCCATCAAAAGCCCCCTCGGGGACCCGGCAGCAAAAGATCAAGTGCATTTCTGGCCATCCAAGGAAGTCCCTTTGGGGACAACCACTACATCATGCGTCCCAATAAAGCCGTCAAAGAAACCCCCCGCCCCCACCCCCGCCCCGCCCCACAATAACAGCGCAACAATGGCGCCATCGATCACGCTGCGATCTGCAACGCACACATCGATACAAATGCCAGCAAAGATGCTTTAGTCCAAAAATGATGCAAAATGTTGCAAATATGTCACACAACACGAAGTCCAGAGGGTAATTACGTGAATGTGGTTTGGTTACAAAGAGCATTTTTAATATTTTGGTTGCAAAAATGTGAAAATATAAACTGTAAATAAATGTATATCACAGTCTCCCAAAATATTAAAAAAATGTTTTTTAATCTTCAATCCTCATTTTTTCGATAAAAATGTTCCCTTCCTTCTTATTTTTATTTTATTTTATTTCATTCAAACTTTTCCTGATTTTTTTTAAAATAAATAGTATTTTATTTTACTTAATTGTATTACATGCAATAATCCTTTGTATTTGTATTTTATTTCATTCAAACTTTTCCTGACTTTTTTTTTTATTTTTTTTATAAATTTTATTTTATTTTACTTAATTGTATTACATGCAATAATCCTTTGTATTTGTATTTTATTTAATTCAAACTTTTCCTGACTTTTTTTTTTTTTTAATAAATTTGATTTGATTTTACTTAATTGTATTACATGCAATAATCCTTTGTATTTGTATTTTATTTAATTCAAACTTTTCCTGACTTTTTTTTTTTTAATAAATTTTATTTTATTTTACTTAATTGTATTACATGCAATAATCCTTTGTATTTGTATTTTATTTCATTCAAACTTTTCCTGACTTTTTTTTTTTTAATAAATTTTATTTTATTTTACTTAATTGTATTACATGCAATAATCCTTTGTATTTGTATTTTATTTCATTCAAACTTTTCCTGACTTTTTTTTTTTTTTAATAAATTTTATTTTATTTTACTTAATTGTATTACATGCAATAATCCTTTGTATTTGTATTTTATTTAATTCAAACTTTTCCTGACTTTTTTTATATTTTTTTTAATAAATTTGATTTGATTTTACTTAATTGTATTACATGCAATACAGACATTTAAAAAAAGAAGAAATGTATCACAAAACTTAAATATTGAAATGAAAATATTCTGAGGACTCCACAGGGATGTGGCGCGATGCCGTCGTGCTGCCAATGGTGGTGACATTGGCGTCCCATGTCCCGCCGGGCGCCACGGCGTCGGATTAGCATTCACGCGCCGGTGGCGGCAGTCAAGGTTACACCTGACAGGCTGCCGGGTTATGTGCGCTCACGTCGCGCCGCCGCCACGTCCATACTAAGCAGCCCCGGCCGCATGAAGACACGCCAGAAGACAACCAGACGGGGATTTATGGGCAAGTTGGCAACGTTTAGCACACGCGCGTTGGCCGCTAGGTTTGATTCCCAATCGGACCGACCTGCATTTGAACATGTGTTTGCTGGGAATGACACTTGGAAACGTGGCAATTGTCATCGTCACACGACATGGGCAAAAAGATTTGAGACGCCGCAGGGGCTGCAAAAGGGCTGAAAAAATTCTGGGAAATTTCCAAGTCAGGGAATTTTGGGGGGGTGCCTTGCCCATTTACCAGTTTTTCGACGGCAGTCTGCAAGATAGTGGCACATACGTTAAACCAAACCTTACTCAAGTCCATTAGCTTAATGCTAACACATACTGCAAAACATCATAGACAGGCAAATGAAATGAGTATTGATATCGCAGTAGTTCTAAACCTTGACGCAACTGATATTTGAAAACAAACGGTGGAGCAACAAATGTGGACAAACAACGTAATACTACGAGGCAGATATTTTTCAGACGCTGCAAAGATTACAGAAGCAATCGTACTGAAGTCACTTACAATAGTTTGAAGCTGAAGTAAATATGATCTCATTTTTTTTCTTCAAAAAGATAAAGAATATATGAGTGAAGAGAGTTCACTGCCATCATAGAGCAAACGTATCTCAAATCAGCTAACAATATTAGTCGTTTATGGCAGAAGATAAAAAATAAAGATGCTTTCGAGTTGTTTGCTATCGTGTCTGTTTACATGTGCTGCTGCACTCAAGTGTTCAAGCATCAGTTGTTCCAAGGTTTATAACTACTAGCTTGTCAATGCTCATTTTGTTAACCTGTCTATGACGTTTTGCATTGCGTGCTAGCATTAAGCTAGCAGAAGGCTAAGCTGCGTGGTTGTTTTAAATGTATTGTACAATGTGTCATTCTCAGTTTTATGTGTAGTTTGAAAGTAAACTTGATAGTTCATTGCTCTTATCTCCAATTTTTGCTCACAAGTCAAAGTAAAAAAAAAAAAATCCCTCACATCGTATCGTAAAGTCACGTAACTCGAGCTGTAATTTTGCCCTTAAAGTGACAGCGTCACACAATCCAACTGTCCACGAACCAGACTTCAGTTTTTTTTTTTTTTTCCCTTTTCCAAGCTTAAATACAAAACTATGGAGACGAGTTGATCCGTCTCAGCTATTTCCACGTCTCTCTCCAGGCCCTAATCCGGAATTCCTCTCCTCCGATGCCGTAATGAGCCGCTCTCAAGACTGGATGGAGGCTTGACGGCGGGAATCATTTAGCACGCTTGGACGGCCATGGATGGAGAGAGCGAGAGAGCAAAAGAGAGCAAAAGAGGAGAGGAGGACGGGAAGAAAAGAAAAAACCCAAGAGTGGTAAGCTCTCCCCCGCGGCCGACTATTGATGATCCCGGGGAGGAAGGGGACGATATGCGAGGAAGAAGAGGCTTCATTGTGCATTTTCCGGAGGCCTGGGGACACATGAGTGTGCGTGTGTGCGTGTGTGCGTGCATGTGTTTGAGTCGCTAAAAAGCACGCCGCTCCTCTCAAGGCCGCCCGATAAATACTCCTCTTGGGGAAGGGAAAAAAAAAAAAAAAAAAAAGCATTCAGCACGTCTTACTCACACGCCTCGATTCACAAAGAGAACGCGTGTGCTCGAGCGGGAGAACATCAAGTCACACTTTAACATGCCATCAACAAGCCACTAATGTTCAGCTCGCCCCCAAAACCGGGCATGAGCGAGTACTGATATGGATGCCTGGCCTTTTGCGCCGTATCGACTGCCCTCTTGTGGACGTTTTAATATCAAGAATTAAGACATTTGAAGAACAAACAAACGCCATTCATGTCATTCAATTTGGAGTAAAAACGCTATATTGGGATATATCTTTCTTTTTTTTGTTGTTGAAATGTTCTGTGTGGTATCGGTACTTGGTACTGGTATCCAGCAACCCTGGCAAAAACAAAATGGTGACGTGACAGCATGGCGGCACTTGCGTTAGCGATGGATGCTAACACTCGACGAGCCAAAAATGTAGCACACACAAATGAGGCTCAAAGGCGACAAAAAACGTTTTTGCGGCGCCACACGTCCGCTCGATGCGATTGAAATCGATGTCGGCTCCAGAAGATGGCAGCTGTTCTGTCGTAATGCAATCGTGGCGTTGTTGCTTTGTCGCATGAAAAAAAAAAGCATTGATCACTTTCTTCTATTGCAGACGTGTAGCTTTTTACAGCGCGTCGCATCTTTTGGGATTAATAACAATGCGAAATTTGCCGTCATTGAGACATTTGCCTTTTTTTTTTTTCCTCGTTATCAAATACAAGAGAATGTTTTAAGACAAAAAAAATATCCACACAATAAAAATGACTTACAAAAAGAATGATGAATTTGTACAAATTAGTGTCTTTGCATATTGTCACCTTTTTGCAAAATTTCAGAAACTTTATACTTTATTTTTTCAATTTTGTGTGGGGATTTTTTTGTTAGCCGAGTGATCTGTATTTAATTATTTTGGATATTTACAATGTTTTTTTCATTGAATAATCCCAATGTTATATTCTCCAAAAATGTAACTAGCTTTTAATATTATATTATATATTATGGTTTATCCCAATATTTTCTGGGGCAAATTTATCATGAAGCAAAATGCGTTGTTGTGACAGGCTTATTCTCCATTCATCAGTTTTTCAAAACGTTCAAAAGTGCTTTACGGGTCTGGAAGGACTCCAGACAAGCAACTCATCACGCTGATCATGCGACATCACTAAAATAATCCGTAGCATACTCGAGCCACATTTTTACAAATGTGTTAAGAGCAGCAGTCTGCCTCGACGGGTGTGGTAGGACTTCTCTCAAACAACTAATCACCCAGTTTTACCACACAATCAGACCTTTTTAGGCATGCCACATTCCACATATCACAAGAGTGTCTCCAACTATAAGAACTGTTTCCAAATTCCGAAGCAGGTTTGGTAGGACTCAGGTAGTACAAAATTTCCACGTTCCATCTGTTAAATTTTGACATGAGATTTGCCTAGTTGGGGGGTGGGGGGGGGGGGGGCAAAGGGGAAGGCATGTCACGTGTTTCTCAAAGAAATGCTGAAATCCCGGGATTGGCGTCCGGAGCGAGCGGGGGGGGGGGGGGGGGTGGAGGAGGCGCCGTTCCGCTTGAGCTCCGCGTCACGTCGGCGCTGTCCGCCGGAATCGAGCCGTTCACGGCGCTCGCTTGCTAATGTGACGCCAGCTAATATTTGTTCAGGCGCACGGAACGAGAGCGCCCGGCCGGAACGAGAACCCTGCATGCCCAACCGCGACCGCCAGCGAGGATAGCCTCGATTTCGCCGTTCGTCTGACAGCCGCGCTCACGTTACATAAATACAAACATGTTACATAAAAAAAAGAAAGAAGAGAAGATTAAAACATCATGGAACAGAAAAGCTACAACGGTACTAAAAAAAAGGACCAATTTTATGATGTGGCCCATTGCAATATGATAAAAAAATAAAAAAAATAAAAATAATAATAATAAAAAAAATAAAAAAAATAAAGAGCAATGATGATGACATTTCCGAATGAACAATACTGAGCTCTTTAGAGAATTTTTTTTTTTTTTAAATGAATAAAAAAAAAGATAAATAAAAAATAAAAAATAAACAATAAACAATAAAAAATAAACAATAAAAAAATAAATAAAAAAATAATAATAATTTAAAAAAAAATAAAAAATAAAAAAATAATAAAAAAATAAAAAATAAAAAATAAAAAATAAAAAATAAAAAATAAAAAATAAAAAATAAAAAATAAAATACAATAAAATACATAAAACGTAACGTAACAATAAATGCTGCAACAAACGACAAATGTCTCATTCCCAAAAAGCATCACAAGTACAAGTGAGCTAGCGGGCGAACATTGCGAGCGGAGAGGCGCGCTCGGGTAATTCGGGCTAAGCGCTATCAGCCCCGAGCTGTCCGCCTCCTCGGCGAGGGGCGCAGACGGGCCCGTCTCACGCTGCCCGCCCACATCATTCCCACGTCCTCTCGCGGCGGGGAAGGCCGGCGTGTCCGGGCGCAAGGCCGGGACGAGCGCCGAGCCTTTCCTGATTAATGAGAGCGCCTCGCCGCATCACGCTCGTCAGATGATGGACACCCACCGGCGGGCTCACTTTGGCCTCAAGTTGACGCCCCCCCGCAAATCAGCCAATTGGATTGAACTTACAAAACACACCAGTTGTTACGAGATGCAAATATGTAAAAAGAAGATCACGAGGTGCTACCTGACAATAAATATGCATGTTTTGGGTTCCGGGAAAAAAAAAGGCACAACTGTGGAGACACAACACTGGCAATAAGATTTGGCATTGAAAAAAAAAAAGTGCCTTGTGGAAAAAGCTGCATTGACATTACAACAAAAAGTATTGGCATTGTAAAAAGTTGTATTGAAAAATAAAATACAGACATAAAAAAAAACTCAAGCATATTTTTTTGTATTATGTCTTTTTCAATGCCAATCTGCAGATTTTTTTATACACTCTTTTTTTCTTTTTTTTTTTTACATGTTTTCAGTTTCAACTTATTGGCAGTGTTTTAACGTGGGGTGTTTTTTTTTGGGGGGGGGGGGGCTCTGTCGGCTAAAGGCAATACCTGAATTCCCTTTAGCAGATCGTCAGACTCATGGACACAAATTCACCAGGAACTCCTAAACCACCGTAAATCTGTTTTTTTCTACATATAACCTTGTTGTATTGTACATGATGTCAAAAAAACAAAACATACCATTTGTTACAAGATGCAAAAAGGCAACAGAACTCGAGAAAGACTTTAGTTTGCTATAACTCATTTGCTCCAAAAACTTAAATATTGCCATGCTCCCAAATATGTATGTATACGTTTTTTATTTATTATTATTTTTTTTTATGCTAGCGTATACAGAAGGCTGTGATGAAGCCTCTCAACTGCAAAGAACGGTTAAAGAAATGGTAGTTATTACAAAAACAGCCAGCAGGAGGCAGCGGCGTATAAGAGATCAACCAGGGCCATGTTGCAAAAAAAGCTCTTTTCCCCAGTGTTTTCAAAAAAGTTTGTGAATAATGATTAAACTTAGCTACATTCTAATGCTAATTGCGGAAACAGATAGAAATATACTTTTTTTTCCTGATGAAAGAAGAGACTTCCATGTTTTTATAGCAATAGAACACAATCTTCTGTGGGCCTTGCAAAATCAAGTCAAAATCCAGTAAAACAGCTGGGGAGCGAAGGGGGTCGCTTCAGTGAAAATGGCTGGGAGTGAATGAGTTAAAAACAGACACGTTAGAAGACTGCTGCTAAAAGTTTGCACTACAACAAATGTACAATTTGTTATTTTATGAGAACTCAGCCGAATGTGACAAGAACCCAGCACGGCGCACGCAGAAATTCACAATAAGAGAAAGACAACATGTTGCGATACGAGATCACCAGTAATCGTTAAAATAGCAAGGAGCGAGCTAACAACGTCACCTTGCTGAAATGCGCAAAAAACGTTACATCAAGTTGTGTTACGAGACGATTACGATGTGTTCAATGGCGCGCCGCAAACATGGCGGGGGAAATGATCATTCATTACAATGCCACGAAGATGTGTTACATTGTTAGGTGACACGATTACGATGGAAAGTTATCGCGAGGCCAGCTAACTGTCGCGCAACTGAAAGGCCTCAAAAACCGTGTGATCACTTTACACCACGAGACAATTACGACAAGTTGCTTACGACAAAGATATTATATGTTACAACGTTACGGTGAAAAGTTACAATACAAAATCCAAACGACACGTTACAACTGCCAGAGGCCGGCAAGCAATGTTACAGAGTTGAAAGCCTCCAAAATGAAACGATTTGTTTTCGGAATCACCAATTAGGTTACGTTGTGACGACAATGGAAAACTTCAGTACGTAAAAAGGCACTCGTTACCACACGAGGTGAGCGTAATTACGCCAAAACGTTTACGACAAAAATGACGTCACGTTGCTTTAAGTAGTGACCAGGAAATGTTCTGCAATAAGACAAGTTATGTGCAAATGTCTTCTCACTGTTGTGCAGCCTTCTGTGACATTCTCTTACACACTTCAGTCACTGTCGCTGTGTGTGCGTGTGTGTGTGTGCGCGTGTGTGTGTGTTGTTGCTGAACAAGTTAGCGTGTGTGTTAACGACACACAAACACAAACGCACTTGCACTTGAACGCACTACACAGCATCACAGCTGAGCCGAGGGGACGGAAGTGGGACATGCACGAGGAGGGAGGGGCTTGTAAAGAAGAAGAAACACGTGTGTGCAACAAAAAGTCCCCCCCCCTCCCCCCCCTAACACTCGGGCGATCACAGCATCATAGAGACATTGACGGTTTCAAGCCCCCCCCAACACACACAAGAGACAAAATACAAATAAAGAGAAATAAAAGAGTCGCCACCGGGAGAGCAAAACTCACATTGTGTCCGCGGGCACGAGCAGGCGGTTCTCCACCATCATGTCAGAAAGGAAGTCCAGCTTGTACGCGGAAGTCATGGTCGCTCCAAAGAGGGGGGGGGGGCGGAATTGGGGGGCGGGCTTGGGGGGGGGGGGGAAGTGGGGTGCCGGGGGGGCAGGTGCAGGCTGATTGGCAGACAGGCGTCCTCCCCACGGAAGACTCTCCGGCACAGCCGCGCATCACATCTTCCTCTCGCTCGTCACAACTCCTCCTCTTCCTCCCACCCAAAATGTGGTTTTGCTTTTTCCGAATAGTCGCGATTCTCTCAATTTGCGCCCGCTAACGTTCTTTATTTCTCTCGTGTCGGCGAAGAGCGCGCGCGCACGCACGCGTGGCCGCTCGCTTGGAGAGCAAGGTGCGGACTGGTGTGGGGGGGGGGGGGGCGGGGCTTGGGCGATGCTCTTCAAGCGTGAGCAGACTCAACACCCCCCCCCCCCCCCCCCCCACCTCCCCCCTCACCCCCACCTTCTCCAATGCGCGTACATACACGCGCAAAGCAACGCTCCGAATGAAGCGCATTCAATGTGACTCCAGTGAATTGCACATCAAAAGTGCATTTCCGCCTCACAGTTGGGAGGGTTCAGGGTTTGAGTCTCGCACTTCTCGTGTGTGTGCCTGTCTTACATGTGTCCTGACAAAGCCAGCTGCCGCCCAGATGGAGATCTAGAAAATGTCTATCGAACAGTACAAGTGAAAAACCCAATAGGGGTTGGGGGGGGGGGGGTGGTTAGCCATGTAATATATAAAAAAAATAATAATAATAAACGTCGCCCGAGGAAGATGATGTGGGTCAGGAAAACAAAAAAACAAGCAGAATGAATGCGTTTCTCATTGTTACCTCCGCCAAGGCATGTTTGTTAGTTAGCAAGGATTGTAAAAAAAAAAACAAAAAGCAAAACAACAAGAACCTTGGAGCTCCACAGGAATCCGCAAAACCACATTGGAGGAAGGCGATGTGGCTTTTAACACACAAATTAGCGCCGCCGCCGCTTTAATCCGCCGTGAAATGGAAGGCGCCGCCGTCGCGTTTTGGGAAATAATGTCGAGAGGAAAAAGACGTAGACGGGAAGCAACACGTCAGAGAGTTTGATTTTCTGGATGAATTCTCTTGAAATGGAGATTGTGTTGAGAGGAAACAATACAATACCATCTCAGAAGTAATTATAACAGTCAACATCCAATAGCGCGCAAGGTTCAAAAAGCTGCGGCCAAAACCAACAATTTGCAAATGGCTGCCAATAAAGGGAACTTTGAAAATGGCTGCTGGTCAATGACTTTAAAGAGAAAGTCAATGTTCTTGACATTTATGTGTTCGATGCAACCCGACTCGTCGAAACGTGACATTACTGCCTGCCAATGTCAATGTCACTTTCAGTCGACATCAAGTGGCAAAATGGCCGCCTCGAAGGTGGATGAAGACGGCTGCCCTTTTGCAGCTTCATTCAAACTCCACAAACACAAGAATGCTGTGTTTAGATTAGTGGGGGTACAGTTTTGTGTCTATGTGGAACTTAAAACTCACTTCATTGTGTTTCCTTGGCGCCACTAGACGGCATCGGCGCAATACAGGTTTGACTTCGGCCAGAGTTTCTCGGCAGATAGTAAAAAAAAAAAAAAAAAAAAAAATCTCGGGGGTAACGGTGCCTGTTTTTCTGACCCGTTAACGATTAGGAGCAAGTCGCAAGCATCAAAGCTGAAATCCTCGCCGAGGATTGTGGGTATCTTTTCACATGTGAATATTTCACGAGGCGCTCATCCATAATTGAAAGTGGCAAGCAGCTGCGTTTGAGCTAAAGCGGAAGCGCCGGCGTTCAGACAGCGTGCACGGGCCCTCCTCCAACCACCGCCTCATCCCCATGACCCGCTCGTTAACGGAGCGTGCCGGTGGAAACGCGACCGCCCGGTTAGCGGTCCCATCCCGACGCCATCGGGAATGCTCGATGACCCGGCGGATGACAAAACATGGATGCCTGATTTAGCGTTTTGTTTTTTGACAGTGCTACATTTATAGCATGTGCTATTGTGTGTGTATCCGTCACGCCGACTCGCTTGCGAGAACCTCGAAACTACCAGACAGACATGATACTAAAAAATAAGATTTTCATAAGAATCACGATTCTCATTGAGTACGATTCCGAATGTCCCAAAATCCATCTTATTTAAATGATTTGATACTGTTTTGCGCTTGTTTCTGTGTGCCCTTAATGGGAGCGCTGTTCATGTTGTACACGATTTGGCCACTTAGGGGCAGTGTGGTTCCGCGTGTTCTGATACACTGTTAAGTTGTAGCCACATAGGAGAGAAGAAGTAAAAAGTCGTGAAGATGCTTTTTTGTGTACATTCCTGAAGCGTTTTGTATGAATAGCCGTTCTTTTGGGCAATAAAAGTGCCCCGGGTAGCGCGGTGATTAGCATTAGCGGGTCCGACTGGAGTCGATCATGACGATTATTTGCACGTCTATAAATTGAAGCAGAAATCGTTGCCAATGCGATCATTTGGAATCGAAATCGATTCCAAATCGAAAATCGCAGACACAAAAATCGGAATCGAATCCTGAGACAGTCAAAGATTCTCACCCCTACATGATACCCACTAGCACACTATGCTGAGAAAGAAAAAATGGTGCCAACAATTGGTAAATACAATCGAAAAAAATGATACACAAGTGAGTATCACGGGCAATTTTCCAAACCTGAACCCCTAAACTGTGAGACAGATGTCCAGTCAGTTGTGGAAAAAACTGTGTGGACAATTGGTGAATGATATCAAAAACAATGTATCATCGCAGGTGACAGTCGAACCCCTGGTTTGAACTCTAAACTGCGAGGCAGATATTGCTAACCACTTTATCATCGAAGTCAGCCATTTATGGGATTAAAAACAATTGCAAAAAAAGCCAGTAAGTCAGTTTTGTGCACACATGATGAAGAATCAAACCCAGAACCCTGGAAACTGAGAGGCGGACGTGCTAACCGCGCCGCCTGGACGCATTCCATCAAGGCAAATGGAGCACATAATGGAGCGTTCCGTCCCGACACGGATCGCAATGAGGCCCCCCCGAGCTCCTCCTGAATGCCAAGTGATTGCTCCTCTCCATGCAAATGTCGGCCGGTGGACTGGGGGTGAGGTGTTGGGGGGGGGGGGGGGGGGGGGGCGCCTGTGACTTCGCCACCTGGGGCGCATCAGAGCGCACCCCAACTGTAATTGGCCGCCGGCGCTCGTTCCAGAGAGCCCCTCCATTCATCACGCCGCCGCCGCCGCCGCCCCGCTGCTCCTTGGACGTGGCCAACTCTGACCAATCTCTGGCACACTTTCCAATTTCTCCCCCCCCACGCCCCCCCCCTCGCTGATCCTTTTCCTCATTAAAGTGGGACCCAGGCAGAGGCGGTCACTGCCTCTCATTTATTTTCATTTGAAAGCGGCGCAGCTTCACTGATCCTGTGGGGATGCCTTCCCACAACAACGCACGCGCGCACAAGCAACAACAACCGCCTGCAAATTCCTGAACACCTTCTATATATATTCCGTATGTATCAAATAATCAATATTATGCATATGAACATATATATTAGTTTCCATATGTATAAATATGTAATAAATATGACTGCAGAATTCGTGTACGGGGGATTATTATCATTTGAACGTAGCATTTCGTGCATAATGAACTCATAACTGACATAATTCATTCATCGACTAATTGCACATAATAGATTACCGCAGCGTTAACTATTCTACTTGGATTAGTTACCATACCGACATTTGACACATCCGTCACATCCGTCTGTCGAGCATCCGTCCAGTCAAGCGATAATCCAAAGCATACCACACCTACCAACAGATGCATTTTGACACCATTTCAACTCACATTCATATTCCTATTTAAGACCCCACCCTCACATTAATCACCTGTATGATTGCGTGTATCCCCCCCCCCCCCCCCCCCAGCCCCCCCCCCCCCCTCCAACAACCCCGAGTGTGGCCATTCATTCTATTCCAGTCGTGTCTCGCTGATTGAAAAGGTGCTCGGGCAGATTAAATCCTTGTTACGGGGACTTGGTGTGCGACCCTTCCGTTGGTGGGGTGGGAGCTCACGGTGGTGGTGGTGGGGGGTGGGGGGGGGGTCGTTTCCCGCAACGGCTGCTTGAGCCAAAATACTTGAGGGAGGCCATATTTGAAGAGCGAGCGGGGCGGCGGCGGCGGCGCTAAACCAACAAGCGTGTCAGCAGAGTAGTAAAAAAAAAAAGCAGAATCGTCATCGGGCCATTAGACGGACACGAGAGGCGGGCCGGGGCGGGTTCGTGGTCAGGAAATGATCCCTATCGTCCAACCACCAGTGCTTAATTTCCATATTTTTGCTGTGAAAGAGGCTCATAAAGCGGACTAAATGGGCCACAAATCAAATGCCATAAAACGGACCTACTGGCGCACACGACCGAGACGAAGAACAAGGAAAGACCGCACGAGGTTTTACTCCTAAAAAGTCCATTAAATATTATAGTAAACAACTGGAACATTATGCACACTTTAAACATGAACACTGCACTTAAATACAAATATAAAAACATATAAAGTAATCAACCTATATATATATATATATATATATATATATATATATATATATATATTTATATATATATATATATATATATATATATTAGAGCTGTATAACGATTACATTTTTTAATCAGATTAATCACATCTTAGAATTTTGATTAATCACGATTAATCGCTTAATAGAAAAGGCTTTTTTTAATAAACATTTTTTTTCACCGGTTATGTGTTAATTCTTTTGACATTTGTTACGAGGACGTCTTCAACATCTTTAGATCCACTGCGCGCGCTCATCCTCCTCTTTTTCTAATCAGTTAATTACTTGCATGATTCAAAATGGGGGAAAAAAATGACACCCAGTATTTTGACATGAACAAATATTCTAAATGTGATACGCAAACATTCATCAAATGCTCGACTTGAATGCATGAAACGATGTTTATTGCTCAAGCACAACCTGTGCTAGCTTAAAACGTAGCGAAAGGATCATCTATGGTCAAAAATAATTGTGCCATTAATCTGATTCCAATTCATAATTAATGCAATCATTTTTTGTAATTAATTAATCGCTTTAACTTTGACAGCACTAATATATATATATATATATATAGTAAGTTAAACTTGGGTGGCGTACTGAGGCAGAAAGTCTATGAAATGGCGAATGAAGGGCAGGCCTCAGAAGCCTTTTTATTGGCCGTCCCTCCGGGCGGCGCCACGTCGAGTCCGCACTAAATTAGCAGCTGTAAACATCAATAACATTTGTTTAACGACACCCGGTGCAACGCTTTGGAGCCAGCACGCTCTCATCTCCATCCTGATGTCACAGCGGGGGGTGCCGCCGGCGGAAAAAAGGCCTGTCGGGACATTTTTGGGAAGGAGATGGGATGAAACCTTTTTTCGTACCTTTCTTCAGTCCGCCGTCACGCGCCAAACCAGAGACAGAAAAAAATGAAACAAAGTCAACGCAAATTCAATCTCTGTTCATGAGGACAAAGTGTAACCAAGATGAGACGATGACAAGACTGGCATAAGGGCAAGATTAGGTAAGGACCAGGACCGGGACCAGGACCAGGACCAGGACCAGGACCAGGACCAGGACCAGGACCAGGACCAGGACCAGGACCAGGACCAGGTCATGATCAACGCCAAGACTGAGAGAGGACCAGATTAAAAAAAGACCCAGACATGTCAAGACAAAACAACAGGACTAGGTAAAAACGAGGACAAGCCCAACATGAGACCAACACCAGGGCAAGACTGAGATTAGCGCAAGAGTAAGTCAAGATCAGGAAAAAATGGAATTAAGACCCAGAGGAAGTCCCGGGCCGACCGAAATAATGCCAAAAATATGTCAAGATCACGATCAAATCTAACCTCAACAATGAAATAAAATCGAAAGTATGTCGAAAACAAGAAAGGACAAACACTCGATCCAATAAGTCTAGACTAGCACCAGGACAAGACTGAAAAACGACCATCATGAAGTCAAGACCAAGAACAAGATAACCAAAATAAACTGAGTAAGACGAAGACAAAGATCCACAAAAGGCCAAGACCGAGGCACAAAAAACAGAACTGAGACAAGACACACAATCAAGGACAAGGTCAGATCCGAAGACAGACTTACACAAAACTAAGCCTAGGACAATACAGAAATAGTCACATCAAGTGACCCACATAAGGTCAAGGCCAAGAACAAGACCAAAACAAAGATACGGAAGACAACATGACACAAACTCCACAATAAGAACAAGGCTCGGTCAAGACCAGGACCGCGATAAGACAGAACTAGGACCAAGAAAAGACCAAGACTAGATCCAACACTAGACCAATAATGAACACAGATTTGTGAAACAGGACGAGCTGCCGCTGCTGGGATGGAAAGCGAGGGATGAATGTCTTCCCCTTCTTTTTTTTCTTCACTTCTTTATTCCGCCATCATCGCAAATGAGAGCAGACAAAAAGCCAAAGCGGCAAAATAAAAATAAATAAATAACCGGGACGCAAATGCGGCCTCAGTCGGTTGGCTGGCAAAATGTCAAATCCCGCTCCGCATGGTTGGACGCTTCTGTCCTTAAATCCCACAGTCGTCCCGGCTTTTTATATTCTTTTGCGCTTTTTGAGCGGCCAAACGACAATGGAAGGTTGGAAGAAGCTTTTTTTTTTTTTTGGAAGCGAACGCGGCAGAACTGAAAACTTTCATCAATAACTTGAAATAAAAGTTGCGCGGCAAGAAGTAACCATGTATGAATTAATAATCCTTTGCAAAAGGAATAACAAAAAATCCCAAAACGCTGGCGCTATTAACACCACTTCACCGCCAGGCGGCAACAAATAAATAAACATTTTTTCTTTTAAGCCATTGAACTGTTGAAAAGGCTGACACGGGGAGAAGAATAACAAATGATGCATATTCATTTGCGTGTGGGCGGAATAATACAAAAAATGCAAATGAGCTAAAGGGCAAAGTGGCAAAGTGGCGGCTGCGAGCGGCTGCGAGCGCTCCGATGCAAAGACAAAAAGCAGAAAACAGGCAGAGAAATATTCCAATAAGACCGATCGTGGGAATCGATACCGTTTTCAACGAGTCGCCGATTTTGGGGCGGCTGTCTTTGGGAAATGCCCCGCCCCCCCCTCAGGTGGGGCAAATGTAAGACCACATAACTAGGTCAGAACCAAAAACATATCTAAACACTGTCTTAAGTTCTAGTCCAGGTGAATACAGACTCGGTCGAGACAAAGGACTAAGAAAAGATCCAGACTTGATCGAGATTAAGAAACGATTGAGACGAGGTCTCGGTTCTTTGGTTTTTCTTTTTTTTAAGACAGAAAGATTTCCGTTTACCTTGACTAGTTTCAGCTTCCGATGTCCAGGTTTCCTCAAATGACCAGACGAGGTGAAGACAGGACACAGACAAGAAGAGCCAGACTAGGTCAAGAGCAGGACCAGATAGAGATTAGATCCAGAATAGGTCAAGAGCAGGACAAAAGTCTTACCAAATAGAATAAGGGCTTCCACTAAGAAAAGGATAAGACAGAGCAAGACAAGGTCAAGACCAGGACCAAGAAGAGATCTGGACCAGGTCAAGAAAAGATCTGGACCAGGTCAAGAAAAGATCCAGACTTGATCGAGATTAAGAAACGATTGAGACGAGGTCTCGGTTCTTTGGTTTTTCTTTTTTTAAGACAGAAAGATTTCCGTTTACCTTGACTCGTTTCAGCTTCCGATGTCCAGGTTTCCTCAAATGACCAGACGAGGTGAAGACAGGACACAGACAAGAAGAGCCAGACTAGGTCAAGAGCAGGACCAGACACAGTTAGATCCAGAATAGGTCAAGAGCAGGACAAAAGTCTTACCAAATAGAATCGGTGCTTCCACTAAGAAAAGGATAAGGCAGAGCAAGACAAGGCCAAGACCAGGACCAAGAAGAGATCTGGACCAGGTCAAGAAAAGATCTGGACCAGGTCAAGAAAAGATCCGGACCAGGTCAAGAAAAGATCCGGACCAGGTCAAGAAAAGATCCGGACCAGGTCAAGAAAAGATCTGGACCAGGTCAAGAAAAGATCCGGACCAGGTCAAGAAAAGATCCAGACTATATTCGGATGAGGAGATTAGTCAGATGGTCTGAAACAAGAACCGGAGTCCAGGTTTCCAGCCTTTGCCAAAGAAAAAAGCCTTTTTGTGCACCTGCACCTTAAAGTTGGCTAAAATGACAACAGCCACAGAATGAGATGATTTGGTAAGACTTTTGTCCTGCTCTTGACCTAGTCCGGCTCTTCTTGTCTGTGTCCTGTCTTCACCTCGTCTGGTCATTTGAGGAAACCTAGACATCGGAAGCTGAAACTCGTCAAGGTAAACGGAAATCTTTCTGTCTTAAAAAAAAGAAAAACCAAAGAACCGAGACCTCGTCTCAATCGTTTCTTAATCTCGATCAAGTCTGGATCTTTTCTTGACCTGGTCCAGATCTTTTCTTGACCTGGTCCAGATCTTTTCTTGACCTGGTCCAGATCTCTTCTTGGTCCTGGTCTTGCTCTGTCTTATCCTTTTCTTAGTGGAAGCACCGATTCTATTTGGTAAGACTTTTGTCCTGCTCTTGACCTATTCTGGATCTAATCTCTGTCTGGTCCTGCTCTTGACCTCGTCCGGCTCTTCTTGTCTGTGTCCTGTCTTCACCTCGTCTGGTCATTTGAGGAAACCTAGACATCGGAAGCTGAAACTCGTCAAGGTAAACGGAAATCTTTCTGTCTTAAAAAAGGAAAACCAAAGAACCGAGACCTCGTCTCAATCGTTTCTTAATCTTGATCAAGTCTGAATCTTTTCTTAGTCCTTGCCGCTGCCCGCTTTCGTTCCTGCTGCTGCACCGCACTCAAGTCATCCCATGTGGCAGCCCCGACTCTCGCTGTTATGTTTGCGGACCCCGTGGGAGTCCCGGGCCCAGTGCCCCCCCCCCCCCCCAAAGCCACCCTGGCCTCAACCACATCATCATCATCATCATCATCATGAGGATGTTTTTTTTGGGTGGATGAAAAAGCAGAAGATGAAAATAAATGTCCATCTCCTCATGCACTTTTCATAAGGCGCATAAATGATGCATATCGCAGCAAAATGCTGGAAGAAAACCCGGTCGACGGCGAGTCAACACCGCCGTCCCGCTTTTAGCGGGCGCCGCTGGACTGTAAATGGAAACAGGCCGACATATGGAATGCTCGCCAAGTCCGAGCCGCGCACGAACTGTTGACCTCCAACGGCATTTCGAGGCCTCGCATATTTGACTTCGTACGCTCGCGCCTTGACCCAAGGATTTTCTAAGAACCGTCGTATTTGCGTGTTGGATGTGTGCTCTTAAGGGGGCGTGGCCAAGTGAGTAACATATCAGGAGCTGGAATCAGGTTGGCCCGACGATGGAGACTGTTCTAACTTTGTATTTGTGTGTTTATTGCAACAAATAAAATATGTTTGACGCTTAGAAACTCAATTGGTGCTTTGATGCGCTCTGCTGCCCCCTTGAGATCCGGAGTGTAAAACACGTACATTTGCGCCGAGTCTTTTATTGCCTTGCAAAAATGTGCCGGCCATGAGTGATGTTGGGAAATCATTCCCAAGTGGACTCAGCACACACCTGGAAGGTCGCCGCCCTCTTCCAAGCCCCTCGGCCAATAAAAAGCCGCCATTGGGCAGCGTGTAATTAAAAATTCATGTTGGTGTTTATTTTGATTTATGCATGTTTTGCTGAGCCAGGAGGAAATTGCAGCTTCATTAGTGCATTATCTGGTGTCATTAGAACGTTTTGGCAACACGGGACAAAATCGGCCATCTTGACACAACACCTGCGCTTGCCCTGAAGGAGGCGCCCAAAAATTTGCTTACACAGGCGCAAACGACGTCAAGAGCGAAAACAAACACAAGACTGATATTACGGCAGGCTTCACTTTCCCCCCCGAAAATGTATCCTCAGATAGTTCACTGGCACCCGCTCGCTTTAGAGCGCCTCGTTGTTGGCCATAAGTGTACACAGAGAAAGACGGAGGAGCAGGGAATTATATTATTTTGTAACCATCGACCTGATGTCGCCCACTGTACGTGCGTTCCATGTTTGAAATTCCAGCGCCAAAGCGGCGAGTTGTTGTTGCCGGTCGGCGCTCGGCTTCCCCTCTTGCTCTCCCTAACGCGCTCCGACAGGAAAAGGTCAGCGCCTGCCGGCTTACCGCGGCGAGGGTTGAGGTGGGCGGGGGCGGTGGTAAATGGAAGGCCGTCGTCATGGCAACGGAGAGCCTGGCCGCGGATGCCGGATGTGTTTGGTGCCGGGACTTGACCGGGATCAAAGGATTTTCCAGCTGGCGGGAACGAGCGGTGGGTGACGGGGGGTTTGGGGGGGGGGGGGGCAAAGGTGGATCTGGGAGCGAAGTAGGAAGTTGACGGGTTACGATAGCGCTTCGCATTCATAAAAGAGGGACTGCCGGACTGACAAGCTTGACACTGCGTGCACTTCATGGATCAGACGCCTCTCGTGGATTTTGGCCCATGGCCCCCGTTTGTAAGTCAAAGTACTCATATCTCAAATCATTCTTCTCCATTGAAATGAATAGAAACACCATTACACCGTTTCAGCCTCCCGAAAAAGAAAGAAAACTGGCACGCTACAATATTAGGAAAACAAAGTCATGACTTAATTCAATGGAATGTAAAGATTAAAATGCGAGTATTTTTTTTTTCGTTTTCTGTCTACATATGTTGCTCCACCGTTGGAATATCTGCCCCTGAAAGCGTTCCGACCGACACCAAACGTTAGCCTGTTTAGGGTGCATTCATGATCATGTATCGTGCGGCGTCACAGTGACAAGGTCTGCGGCATGAGCACGCGTGCGCCTCTTCAGTCGCACCCCTTTCCCCCGTGCGTCCCGCCATCCGTCACCCGCCGCTCCCCATTCCGCTCACGTTCAGCCCATTCACGAAACAAAACCCAAAGAAATCCCTTCATGCGCTTCTCCTCGCTCCGTGTCCTCATTCCCATTCTTCTTCTGGCTGCCAGTACAGAGGCGGGAAAAAGCACCAAAACACAGCTAAATTATTTAGACTTTCCCGCGCCGCACGCCAGAAAATGCTTGACTCGGCACTTTGGAAGAAAGGGCCCTGGGAAGGGCGGGGCGGGGCGGGATAAAAATTGCATTAGAGACAAGATTCCGCAATCAGGCCGACGATATGAAGAATTCATCTTATCTCCCGCACGCACGCAAAGTGGGCGGGAAAACCGGTGACGGCCGGACAAATTTGCTTTCCCATTTTCGCCGCCGTTTTATCCGTTGCGCGATAAGCCGCAGCTTCATCGGGCCTGACGATGTCATTACGGCGCGGTAAACAAGCCGCGGCCGGCGAGCTCGGGCCGGAAGGTCAGCCAGACAAATCTGGAAGCGGAGGATGACGGCGGCGCCCCCACGGGACAGATAAGATGCCGCTTTTCTTCTCCCGCCTCCCGAGCCAAGGACGCGCGGCGTACGCTTAAAACAAAAGCCCACCGCCGGCGTCTAATCGACTCGTCTGCGCGTTGCGCAATCTTCCCTGGAGGTCACTCGCGGCCAGAGGCTTAGCGCCGGGAAAGGCGGCGGGATGGCGGCCGATTAGGGCGGCAAAGTGGGACGATGTTCCTGCCTGACCCAAATTTTAATTTTTTTTAAATAAAAACAGCACATGAAGAATCGGGTGGACCGAATGTGAACAATGACAAATAGTCACCAAAAAAAGAGAATTTTAAAAATATTCCAAATCTGCACCGAACTGGACCGGTTCCGAGGCTCAAATGGATGCATTATTCCCCATTAAAGGGTAGATGTTGAAAAATAATCAAACAAAACAATCACCACGGAGAAGAACATCAAACAGAAAAAATAATCAGGACAAAAAAAAAAAAAAAAATCGGGAAAAAAACAAAATACCACAAAAAAAAAGCAGCTGTGCCTTTGCCAGAAAATCCCAACTTGGAGTCCCCCGGTTAACAAAATGCTCCTTACAACAATAACAGTAAGGCGGCCATTTTGCATCAACGTGACGGACCTGGCGGGGGAGCGCGGCGGCGCCGATCCATTTGCCGGCATTAGCGCAGGCACTTTAATTGGTCGCCTTCCATTAGTCGAGAAAAGCGGCCTTGGGCGCTCAATTATCCGTCAGAAAAAGCGAGAGGCGGCGGGACAAACAATAGGCGGCGTTCGAGAGCACGCCGCAGCCTCATTAACATCGTCACACTCGGCCCCATTTTTACATCTGATGCTGCGAGGAGGCGGGAGGGGGGAGAGGCGGGGGGGGCTGCTACCCGTATCGCCGCCTCTTTTGTGAACATTCCGACTTCATTAGAATCATAATGAAGGTCGGCGAGGTGCGACAGAATATTTTTGGGTCTCGCTCGCGAGTAAATAACGCACAAACAAATCAATTGCAACGCGGCTGTTACGGCGCAGTTTGTCAACATGGACGACAAACAACGCAATACGGTACGTTAAACGCACGCTTGTCGACGGAGCATCGAAATTGGGTTAAGGAGGTTTCAGTGCCGGAATTGGGGGGACGTGTCGTTCCAAGATTGCGACAACATGACAAAGATCCGAATGTTGTGCGCCGATCATGAGGAGATTCTGCAAACAAAACTGATGACGGGTTTCAATCACGACATGACGTTGGAGTGTCGCTTTAAAAAAAATTTTACCGAGTAGAAATCGAATGAAGCATTTGTAGTGTCGGAACAATTTTCATCAAATGGGAAAGGAGTTTTCCAAAATCTTGTCCAGATCTAGTAAATAAATCCCAAGGAGATTTTGTGGAACTCTTCAAACAATTAGAAAAGGTGAAAAAGTTCAACCATAACCTAAAATGTTCAGATAAAAAAAAAAAAAAAAACACTTAATACATTCTATTTTAAATATTAACCGTGTCCCAAAGACGTATTTATACGTTTTTGTTTGTTTTTTATGCGAGAGCATACAGAAGGCTTTGACACAGCCGCTGAACTGCAGAGGGATGCTTGAAGATTGGTAGTTATTACAAAAACGGCCAGCAGGTGGCAGCAAAGTATAAGAGATCCACCAGGGCCATGTTGCAAAAAAAGCTCTTTTTGCCACTGTTCTCAAAAGGTTTGTCGAATGCTAATTGCTGCAAAACGGAAACAGATACAAATATACTTTCCTGATGAAAGAAGAGACTCTAATCTTTCTTTTGGTAGGTTCCATATTTTGATAGCAATAGAACACAATATCCAGTAAAACAGCCGGGAGCGAAAGGGGGTTGCTTCAGTCAAAATGGCTGCCAGCGAATGAGTTCATCAAATGGAGCATTTGGTGGTGGTTGGTTGTTTTGTTTTTGAATTTGTTATCAGAATTCCGCAAAAATCTTCTTGACCTAATCCGGAGAAAATGATTCAAGGAGATAAAAGTTAAAATAATAATAATAATAAGTAACGTAGCCAAAAAACTGAAACACCAAAATCGTCTTAGCAGGCCTCCTCCGATGCCGACCAACCCGGACTGGGTCAGCTGGCGGACCAACAGACAACGGCCAGCATCACGGCGGACATGTTCACACGCACACACACACACACGCACACACACACTCAATGTGTGCGCGTGCGTCGCGCTCCACCGGTGTGACGATGTTGCCGCATGTCGTGAGACTCGCTAATTGGCTCACCTGTCTCTCAGCCATCTGGAGCCTCTCACCCAAAAAAAGAAGAAAAAAAGGAAACAAATGAAAAAAGAAACAACACACACAAAGTGACACAAAAGTGTGTTAATGCTTCTGGGGGGGGGAAAAAAGAAGTAAACGGAATGATATTTCTTACACATCAAGCTTTTGTTGTACTTTGCAGCTGCCGTTTAAAAAAAAAACCATGAGAGCCATTTGGGGAATTTCGTCACAAGCAACAAAAACAACAAACTATTGTCTACACTAGGACACACACACACACACACACACACACACACACCCACACGGAGGTGGCAGGTGAGCGTTGGGGTTTGGCGAGGGGGCTCACTTGAGCGTGCGATCCGGACCGCTGACCTGGAACTCATTGAGTGCTGAGAGAATAAAAACTATTACACACTCTGTACACACGCACACGCACACACACACGCACACGCACACGCACACACAAGAGGCTTGTTATTATTTAAAAGCATGGCCAATTCCGACTGTCTCCTTCATTCTTTCATCCCGTACTTGGAATGACAACAGGTGAAGGTTGTCGCCATGGCGACGAGCCAACGTGACCTCAATGTGGGATCCGGAAATACGTACACAACACACACGCGCGCACACGCGCGCACACACACACATCATCATGCGTCCCGGTGAAAACGTCCACAAAGACACAATGGGAACGGCGCGTGCGCCCCGGGGTGCTCGCTTTTTCCAGCTGATGCTCTGCCTGCCCACCCCCCCCCGCCCCCCCCCCCCCCCCCCCCCACCACTCTTAACCGCCCTCCATAATTCATACACCGATGAAAAATACATGAACAGCATCCAGCAATTAAAAAGCCAACACGAGGCTTCCCGTCCGGAATTCCTCACAGACGCCATTTTTTAGTGCTGACCCCCAAAAACTTTTCTTCGACTTTGCTGGCTGGCGGCTTCAATTCAAGCCATTTGATTTGAGAATCAACAGAATGGACCAAACAATGACCACGCATTGGGAAAACCTTGGAGAATTTTTTTTTTCCTAGTAGTTAAAAATGAGGCCAGAAGCTAAAAAAAAAAAAAAACTCAACTGCATTCGGGCTCTTCGTTGGTTTGAATCCAGTTCATTTTTCCACGAAAAACAGTTCTCGCCAACAAAACACATAAAATGGCAGATCTTAAAAGGAGCTAAAATGGCTCCACTATCAATGTGGAATTCCTCAACGGCGGCTTTTCCGAGTCAAACCCGACAGACGGCGCATCTTTGCCGGAAAGGTTATTATCGGTCGCATCAATGAATCAAAGTACAAAAACTAAACTTCTTGTTAAAAAAATGAAATTGAACTGAAAGTACGTCTTGCGTTTATAATAAAAGTAAGAGCCTGCAAGAAAGTGGAGCTTTTGCAGGCGAAGAGGCAATCGCAGTGAAACTAATCTGTTGTGCAAATGCTGTTGCGTCTCTTTGCACGCAGGAGAGTGTTACAAAAAGAAAAACTGTCGTTGAAACATCCACATATTTGTAAATAGCACCACAGTTGCACACATTTGTAAATAGTTTGCCAAATTGTTGTCAAATTGTTACACTGTTGAATGTAAATAAACGTATTTTGCTATCAAAAAACACTTTTTCATTCTTGGTGGTAGTGTTTTATAGAAGTAAAGCACTATTTAGGTGTTTGTGGCATCATTCATGGACAAAAAGAAGTGCAAAATTCACTCGAGTGCATGAAATAATATTGTTTCACTAAAAGCTTGATTTCTCCGTATTTTGGTCCAAAACAAGCGCATTTGGGTGAAACTAACCATTTTCTATTGTTGATTACTAAAGAACGGAATAAGGTAGAAACAAACTTTTTTTTCTGATGAAAGATGAAAGTCCAATCTTTCATTTGGTAGTACGTGTGTTTCCATAGTCCGAACAGAACATTTTCTGTGGACCTTGAAAGATCAGTCAAAATGCTTAAATCGGCTGGCACTGACGGCATCCCTTTTCTGAAAACGTCTGGCAGTGAAAGAGTTAAAAAAAAAAATATTAAAAAATAAATAAAATAAATTAAAACAAATCCTAAAACTATTAAAAAACGAATCTAAAACAATGGTGGGAAAATTTCCCGATAATTTCCCGATATCAATCGGTTGCCATTTGATTGTTGACTTCATCTTCAATTTGAAAATGGCTTCAGGTTTGGGCACAGTTGTGTCCCCACGGGCCCTTCTGGACCCCCCCCCCCCCCCCCTAACACAAGACACATTTATTCTCATTTGAAACGGATTTGATGTGATATCAATTTCCTGCTGACCAACGAAACGCTTCCTCTTCACTGGGGGGAGAAATTCAGAAGGAGCCTTTTAACACTGACAACTGTCACCGCCGACTGGGCCCAGTCCCCATGCTCGCTTTCGTCTTCATGAATATTCATGAGTGGGAATACTGCGGGAGGAGGGGGGGGGGGGGCTTGCAGCGCTAGGAGCGTCGCTTGTCACACCAGGCAATAAGGGACGCAGCGTACCGGGACGCCACATTGTGCACATCCCTGTAATTATGCTCTCGGCTGTCGGTAAACAGGAAGTGTGTGTGTGTGCGTGTGTGTGTGTGTGCATGCCAGACACACACACACACACACACACACACACACACACACACACACACACACACACCTGCTTCCAAAGAGGAACTTGATGCCTTCAGAGCTCCGTTGTATCGGTTCCACTCGTGCGCTCGCGCTATTCATACGCTCATCAACATAACTGAGAGTGTGTGCGCGTCTTATCGCCTTTTTTTGTGTAAGTGTGCGTGTGCGCGCGTGCGCAAACTCAGCTTCGGCGCTACTGCCAATTATCAGCTGTGCGGCTTCAAAGCAATATCTGCACAATGACACGCGGTTACAACGCTACGCGCATGCGGGCACACGCACTGACACGCACGCTCACACGTTGAGACGCGCAAACAAGACCCGCCTCCTCGGCCCCGCGATATCCAATCATCGTGGAAAAAAGGTCAGAGCGAGCAAAATGGTACGTAAGAAGTGGAACTTTTTCAGACTGCAAAAAAATCCAGTAATATTATCGCGTGCTTTTGTTCCCCGCAATGGAAAAAAAAAAGTCCCTTGAATTGATTTGAACATGTGGATGATTAAAATGTGCATAACGGATGTGATTTTCAAGGGGTCATTCATCCCCCTCCCTTGTCCTGTTGTTCCGTATTGCAAATGGGAACCATGAAAGTCCGAATATGGTCAACGACACCTTTTTTCACAAATGGATATGATTGATCAGCCCACAAAACATTATTTGTTATCGTTGGGGCTCGCTTTATGAAAAGTGTTGAAAAGGAGAAATCAATGAAATCTTAGGAAAACGCAACTGTGGCCTCTTCCACATTGCGCGGGAGCCAAGCAGCTTTGTGTCCCCTCAAGATTGAAAAAAAAAAGAGTGGAAACAGGTTAGAAAATTTCGCATAAGCTTCTTTTTGTTAAAAGTCCACCCTCATTGCCACGAGCACGTTTCGCTGTCTCGCTTGTTGTCCTCGCGCTGACAGCAGCAGTGCGGAGAAACATTTGCGCTTGTTGGACTCGATGCATGTCTGCAGCGTACGGCCAATGAGCACTCAGGGAGGTGCACAAAAAAATAAATAAATAAATAAAAAGACAGTTCGTGCCTACCTTTGTATTGGTCCGCTAAGGTCGCTGCCGTCCTGCCTGCAACACAAACAATATTATTGTTATTATTGTAATTTTTATTATTATTGCTGCCTTGAGATACGACTTGATTTTTTTCCCCATGACTCCATTGAAATGCCATCAATATGTCCCGGCCAACCCCCAATAATGAAGAAAGAAAGAATGAAAGAAGAAAAATGGTGTTGAAAAATTGTACTCTAAATTACCGTACTTTCTTAAAAACAGGGCAAGAACAAATTCAACAGAATGCCAAGTATTAAACGGGAGTTAATGCTGCAGGCCAATTCTTTGCGCCTCTCCATCTGTTGTGCCTGTCTTGGCCACCAGGAGGCAGTACTGCACTTGCACATACGCAAAGAAGAATTGACTGATGCTGTGATATTAGCCATTTTCCGTGCTAAATAAATAATTTAAATTTATAACGTACCTCTTTATTCCATTTCCCCTAAACACTTTTAGTTTTTATTTCCTCTTGTTTTCAGTTTTTTTTTTTTCCTATTTGCATTGTTTCTTAGCATTAAAAGGAATCCCGACTGTCATGACAAGTTTGCTCGATATTATTTATTTCAAAAATCATTTCCAGTTGAACACATTTTTGTACGCCGCCATTGCTATTTACGTGAGCCTCAATTTTTTTATTCATTAAACAAACACATGTCATTTATTAACATTGGGGTCGTGGGTTCGAGGCGTAGGAGTTTTCAAATATGCAAATCATGTCAGGACGACACAACAATGACATTTGCTAAGCTACGCGAGAGCAAAGAGTGCAAAGTTTGTGGGAGGCGCTTGTGGAGAATTGATGCCACGATGGCGACACGCGCACTCGCACGCACACGCACACACTTGGGAATGCTAAATTGGTCTTGTTTGTCCTTGGGAAGTGTGGCGAAGCTCCTTCGATCCGACGGCTTTCCTCGCCATAATTCCGTGCGCTTTTTTTATCCTCACTTCGTCTTCTTGTGGAGCATGTAAATAAATTGGTCTCTTGGCACACGCGCGCGCACGCGCACCTCCAGAGCCGCGCCAAATTAGCGCAGGTTTTATGTCACCCTGGTAAATAAAAGAATAAACGAACAATGCGCTCATTAATAACGCATGCGTGCGCGTGCGTGCGTGCGTGCGTGCGTTTGCGCGCTCCTCCTCGACACAGCGGCCAATCACGGCGCTCTTTGCATTTCAAAGACGCACGCTTGTCCGTTTCATCCGTGGCCACCCAAACGCTCGTCTTGTTGTCCCCGCACACACAAACAGAAGCTCTTTATTCTCAAATTCAATCAATTATGAAAAGTCGCACATATCATTTGAACACACCAGGGTTCTTCCTGTGCACAAAATTCAGAGGCGGCCCACCCCCACCTAATTTGCCAGCCCGAGCCACTGATTTGAGCTCGGCAGGAGCGCATTTTAACTGCAGTTGCAGTGTTGCACCATTAAGGGGGCGCTATATCAACAGCAGTGCACTGGAAAGACCTGAAGCAACAACCGAAGAAGAAACAGCTTTCTTCTTCTTAACTTAAAAGTCATAAAAACACAGTATATACAATAAACATAATAGTGAACTATATAATTATATTTTAATATGTACTAGTGGATGAATTGTTAATGATTATAATAATAAAAAAATAGCACAAAAAAAAATAATAATAATAATAATTACTGCGATTGGCTGGCAACCAGTACAGGGTGTACCCCGCCTACTGCCCGAAGCCAGCTGGGATAGGCTCCAGCAACCCCCGCGACCCTTGTGAGGACAAGCGGTACAGAAAATGGATGGATGGATGGATAGCAAAAAATGAATGGCAACTAACTGTATTCATATAATTTCTCATTTCTAGTCTCTGATCATAAAATGGCTGCAGGAGGGCACCGCCGTGAGTACCGATACCTTAAAATAAGACCGGTATTGGCACCATCATCGTCATGATGGTACCACCTCTGCCTCAATTTGAGCCAGGAAAACACATAGACGCACAATTTACAATTCACCACTAGATGCCGCTCAAACTTGGTCAGACACGCCGAAACATTAGCGCTAAACGGGCGGCAAGCAGCAGCCAAGCAGCTGTCGCCGCGCCGCCGAGACGATTCCCAAGACGGAGGCGTAAAGCAATCGCCGAGGCGGCCGGCGCGCGGGACAGAACGATTGAGTTGTGGAAACCTCGAGGGAACGCTGCTAAGCGGTTAGCTGCTAAGCGGTTAGCCGCTAAGCAGCGCAATGAGCGCAGATGACGGACACGCCCCCTGGCGTCAACTGCCAAGAAAGACGCATCTGGAATTGACGCCCCCTATATCCATACATATATTGTATTACTATTCCACCTCAAAAATTGCGTGCGAGTATGGCGTGCGTGTGCAGCCCATCTGTGTGCGACGCTGCTGTTAACACCCCTATTAACACCCCCCCAACCCCCCCCCCCCCCAAATTTGACACATTCTCACTTGCGCGCACACACAAACACGCACGGCCCACAATCCCCCGCCCAATCAACACGTGCGTTCCAAACACGTTCACACGTTCAACTTTCACACCGTCGGAGGACTCGCCGCCGTCGCCGCCATCGCCGACGTCTCCATTTTGAGCTGCATGGCGTGTTTGCGGCATGTGTGAGCGTGTGCGTAAGTGTCAAAGCGTTTCTATTTGAACACGCGAAAGCCCGTTTTAACCAACAAGGATGCGATCGCAGGTTTCCTGGTGCACGTCTGGCAACACGAGCAGCGCTCTTGTCCAATCGCAGAGCTTCTTCCTACCAAAAACTGTCCAATGGCGCCGGTCAAGCAAAATTCCTCAAATTCGTTTTTTTCAGCCATGAAGCTGCAAACCAAAATGCGTCCAATCACTGAGCTGCTTTTTCACTACCAAGATTCATCCAATCAAAGAACATCCAATCACAACGCTTGGCCAATCTCTGAGCTTCCTTTGACCAAAATGCGTCCGACGGATGAGCTCAAATCAGGATTTCATGTGAAAACTTTTTTGTTGTGTGGTTGACGCAAGCTAATAATCAAAAGACAAAGCTGGCTAACAGATCAATATTATGAGCGATGGCCGGGCCCAGACGTCGAAATGTCAGCCGCTAATCCCTCGCAAAAAGTGCAATATTACATTTTAATCCCGGCGCGAGCAGAGGCGGCAGGAAGCGGAGTGGTCGCCATATTAAGTCCGGGATTTACGGCGCCGCTTTGATGGAGTGCGAGCGGCAAGGCAATAAAGTGATGCGGATCAGCGCCAAATGGATATGATCACAACACGTCACGTTAAAGAGCGCCGCGCCATCCATCAGCGTGACAAAACGCCTCCCCGGCGCCGCGCCGCCTTCGTCTCAATGCTTCACTTAGCCGCGCGCCAGCCGCCCGTGAACGCTGTCATTATCCCGCCGCCGAGACCGAGCCCCGCCCCGCGTCCCGCCCGCCGCGTGTTTTGGGGAGGGAAATGAGGTAGAAAAGGCGCCCGTCGGCCTCCATTTGTCTCCGCTGCTTTGTCAAATAAAATGATTGAAGTTCGCCGCGGCGAAGGAAAGGAAACATTAGCGCTAAACGCGCTGGGAAATTAGCCCGCGGCGCGTCGGTTCATCAATACCAATTAAGCCAGCCAATCGGCCCGATGGACCGCTGGATTTACTTGAGCTGATTAAGGAAGTGCTTGCAAGAAGAAACTCGCTCGCCGTTTTCCTGATGACAAATTCTGATCTCGTTATTTGTCGTTTTGTGAGCAAACGTGGAAATGAATTGAAATGCCAGAAACAATCTCTTCCTTGGATTTAACAAAGAAAGCTTCATCCAGCTGTTTTTCCATTCATGAGAACGAGTCATCCAATTAGAGGTTTAGCCAATTGTTAAAACTTGATTGAAAGTACTTTTTTTTTTAAATATTATAAAGCGAATATGCTGAATTTGGGCTACTGTTGTTATTTCATCGTGTATGTGAAGAAGGGAGTGTGCAGTTTCATTTTCCGGCCACAGGTGGCAGTAGCGATTCAAATATCCGTTTTCTGCATTCGGCAGCTTTAAACGCTTTGCTATTTTACAAATACGATTTTATTTGGAATCCATTTCTGGAGAGAATTATTCATGTTAAATGAATGCAACGTGACTTTAAAAATAGCGCTGGCATCATATCGCCTTTGTAAGAATTTTGGAATTGCATCATGTGGAGAATGAGAAAACACGGCCCAAGCTCGCCAATTCCAATCCCCCAAATTGGATCCCTCACTGCAATCTCATCTCTTTAAACAGGACCAGGAATTTAGGAGGGGCTAAATCCCTTGAGAGGCGGAGCCATTCGGGCTCCTGTTGTCAGCCTTTTTATTTTGCCGCCTTTGCAACGTTGTTAAAGTCCAACACGTTCATCCGCAGGCGGGCCGCGCTTAAAAAGCGCCAAAGTCCAAATGGGGGCATGAAAGCCTCACAAAGGATCTCGTGCAAGGACGGACAACTGGCACACGCAGCCGCCTAATGTGGCCCGATTAGAATTTTATTTTATTTTTTTAAGCCCCAAAACATCTTCAGAAAATGTTTGTAAACATTAAATATGCGTCTGTTACGAAATGGGGCGGTGGGGGGGGGGGGGGGGGGGGGGTTTGGGCCGGGGGGCGGGGTCGGGGATAAGCAAGGGGACCCCCAAACCCACTCCTAAACCCCCCAAAATGTTTAAAAAATATTGAGAAGAAAAGAAAACAAATCTGTGAATATGCAAATTTGTGGGTGCCAAACTGAGATTATGCATTGATTGGAGTTTCAAAATGTTATATCAACATTTACCACTAGGGGTCAGACTCAAATTTAGTTCCCTTCACTGTGCCTTGACAACACAAATTTACCAGATTTGTTTGAGTCTAATTCATATATGTGTACATATACATAACGATTTATGGTTGTAAGTTTCTGCTAAATCAGGATGAAATTGTCTATTTCAAGAATATTTAGTAAACAATCACTTCCGAGCTAGCTAGCTCGCTAGCTAGCTAGCGAGAGCAAGAGAGAGCGAAAGAGAGAAGATTGCAAATAAATACGTATGCTCATGTGTGCGATTTCACGCCAGTTTGTGCTATTTCAGCTCGGGCTAACATGCTAACTAGTTTAATGATGCGTATCATGTGAATTGCTTAAATCGGTGCTTATTTTTTCCGACGGGTCGTCAGTATTGACGGAATGCCCAGTTTTGTCAGTCGGTCCTAGCATAGCGGCGACGAAGTGACGACGGACGCGTGGGGGGAAATCAAATGGCGGACCGACGGAAAGGGGGGGCCGGCAGAAAATATGTCAAATGCCCGCCTCTGCTCATTTGCATTTTGTCCAGATCTTAAATGGCATTTTAGCCCTTTCTCGTATGATGACATCATCGGTCGCTACGATAGCACAAATGCTACCCTGGCGCAACATGAAGTCTCTCTGCACTTATTTGTCACACCTCAACCCGAGACAAATTCATACTAGACCAATAAAGACGATTGCGCTTGTGATGAGTTGAGTGTGGCAGCGCCAGACTGACCTCCATCTTGTGAAAGTCTTCCCGCGAGCAGATGATGACGCATCCTTCCGCATTCCGTCGCGTCTTTAAGTTGGAGTTGATGATTTATTCAAGTGCAGATGTGAAGCAAAGTGTCTCTTTCATTTCTTTTTGCTTGGCTTTAAACTTACGTCTCATCGCACCCCAACCTCGCCCCCGCCGCCCCCCCCTCCCCAAAAAAAAGAAAAAAACCCAGCGAGGCCTCTGATCCAGTCTCGCTTTCAGTCCATGTGAACAAGACACAAAGCAATGACACCTGAAAGCGCAGAGACATCACAGGAACGTGCGCACGCGCACACACGCACGCGCACGCTGGTTCCCGTCGCACACATCGCGGCGAAACGCGCACCGAGTGTTCGCTGTGCTCTGACATGAATATTTCATGCTGTTGATGTTTAAAGCGCATCATTTGTGATGTGGCGTATGCATGCGTGTGTGTGTGCGTGCGTGCGTGCGCGCGTGTGATCCATAATGCATGTTTTGATAAGTCGACTGCTGATATGCCGCGTTTCATGCTGCTTTCCGTGCGCGTTTAAGTCATCTGTGTGCGGCCGACGAGGCTGACACGCACACGCACGCACGCACGCACGCACACACACACACACACACACACAAAAGCACTGCATTTTTTATGCGCTTGTCATCATTTGTCGGAGAGATGAAAAAGTATCATATAGTAGAGCACATCGTATAGTCTAATGTGGAGCAGTAAAGTACATTACACAATAGTGTTGAGTAGTATAGCATTGTACAGCACACAATGCTGTATTGTCTATTGCACAATGTTGGCGTCCATTGTTAGCGCATCAGAGTACTGTAAAAAAAAAAAAAGCGATTTGTTGGACTAAAAAAAAATGCTGTAAAAAAAAAAAAATTCTCGTTATAATTAGGATTTGATTGACAGCATCATCTTCAATTTAATATAAATCAAATACATTCATTTCATTTTCACAAGCACACGTTTTACTTTGGAATCAACTAATTAAAGTCAATTTCATTACTTGACCCCCGAATCGAATTTCGGATTCAGTATGAAACAAAATGTGTGAGGTTGAACCTGAGCTGGTTGCCAGACAATTGTAGGGCACGCGCAGATGAAGAAACATGCACGCTAACAGTTCAATTA
Organism: Leptonotus elevatus; assembly: GCF_054856555.1. Classification (NCBI taxonomy): domain Eukaryota; kingdom Metazoa; phylum Chordata; class Actinopteri; order Syngnathiformes; family Syngnathidae; genus Leptonotus; species Leptonotus elevatus. Next base: position 1,465,310 of record NC_141255.1, read on the forward strand.
ACGTACGTAGGCGCAAGGGGAGAACATGGAAGCTCCACACAGGAAGGGTGGAGGCTGGATTTGAACCCGGGACTGCTGAACTGTGAGGAAGATGTGCTTAGCAGTGGGCCACCAAGCCTGCTAATTGAAATAAAAATAAAACATATTTGCAGTCAAATAATTTTTTTTATTATTATTTTTTTTTATTATTATTATTATTATTTTTATTGATATTTTCTCCTGTCTTGATTTCTCATATGTATTAGTTAAATATGTCAAATTTTACACACAGAAGGGAGCTAAATGAAAACTTTTTTTTTTCATTTGCTGCAAAAAAAATGTGTTGTATGTGCGCCCACGAGTAAGACAAAAAAAACCCCCACAATGTTTGTATTTTACAAAAGGTTGCACAAGTTTGTTTGCAAAATACTCACAACACAACAAACAAGATCTTTGAGGGACAATTTTCCTGTTTTGGCTGCCATTTTGTTCTTTGAATGCAAATATGTTTTTGCTTCAACTCCAAACTTGGTGGCCCACCGCGAAGCATGCCTGCCTCGCTCACAATTCAGCAGCCCAGGGTTCAAATCGAGCCTTCCTGTGTGGCGCTTCCTTCATTCCAAAGTAAAATGTTACGTGGATGTCATTTTATTATTTGGCTTGGGGAAAAATAAATGTATTAGATTTACATTAAGTTGAAAATGATGTTTTCAATCAAATCATGAATTATAATGAGAAAAACAAGATTTTTTTTTTTGTTTAGTCCAACGAATCACTTTGTTTCAATAAGATAAACAGATATGTTTTATTTATAAATATGAGTTGCCAAAGGGGGCCGACTACGGATATTTGGAGCCAATATTCACTTTTACTAAAAAGGGAAAAAAAATATTGGCATCAACATTTTTGCGAACTTCAATTCTTAACTTTGTTGAAATGTTTTTGTTTATTGAACAACTTTTTTTCTTTCTAATCTTAAGACAATATCTTTTGTTTTAAAATTGTAACAAAAATGCAGGGAGTTTATGCATGCCTTAAAAAGTTCACACGAAAACTAAACAAGTAAATAGCTCCTGATTCTGCAATAAATACAAGTTTTAGAACATTTCAAAATATTTGATTTTTTTTTTTTTTTAACATATATTAGTTTTAGATGGCAATATTCATCAAAATGCTGAATATTGGCGCCAATAATCAGCCCGACCGACAATCAATCTATATCATAGTATACGTAGCGTATCGTCCTGAAGAGTACGCAAGAATATATTGTACAGTACTCGCATTATGTAGTATGGCATAATGCAATGTACCACATGCATGTGTGCGCGTGTGCGTGTGCGTGCGTGTGAGATAAGCACAATTTGCCAGTGTTACGGCTGGTGATAATGCAAGAGAGCGCGCGGCGGCGGTAGCAGAGGACATAGTGAGCGAGCAAGGAAGAAGAGGATGAGGAGGATGAGGAGGATGAGGAGGATGAGGAGGGGGGGGGCTCTCGGGGAGGTCTCCACAGACACTTTCTTTCGCACAATAAAAATAGAAATCACTTTTTAAAGCACACGTGAGAAGGATGGAGATCATTTCGAGCTTCAACTTCAGCACACAACCACCACCCAGATAAATACACACTCTATATGAACCGGGTGTGTGTGTGTTTGTGTGTGTGTGTGTGTGTGTGTGTGTGTGTGTGTGTGTGTGTGTGTGTGTGTGTGTGACCATGTGCGCGTGTCCCCGTACGTGTACGCGCAACTCCCCAAAGCAAAGGCCACCGGCGTAATTGAAGGATGGCGCGACTCGGTGATAGATACAAGTCGACAACTCTGCGCGTGTGTGTGTGCGCGCGCGCGTGTGCGTGTGCAGCATAATGACCCCCCGAGGGAGACGGGCCGGGGGCCGGCCTGAGCACCCCACTGTCAACTAAGAGGAGGGATGAAGGATGAGGAAGAGGAGGAAGCGGCGAAGGTGGCAGCTGTCGTCTCTTCGGCAAAGTAATTGGGCCGAGCGCCCCCCCCCCCCCCCCCCCCCGGAAAGCGAGACTTGCCATTAGCGGTGTCCCACCTGGCGCCGGCGCAAGCACCCCTGCGTTTATGGGGGGGGGGGAGGGTGCGTCAGTCACAAGACGACCAAAAAGCCAGGAGTGGCTTGGGCGAATCACACTTGACAGCTTGACTGACAGCTCGCGGACGGCACATTCACGCATGGAAATATGAAAAATAATAACCTTCCTGACTGACAGGCGCGGGGGAAGCCACCACCGCACAGACACATTCTTTTAGCGCAACTGACAGGTAAAGTATGAGACCAATCAAGTGACCCGTCATGTGACCACTCACGTGACTAACAATGTTATACGTCCTGCGACCAGTCCGCTCGTTTTGACCGTACATCATTTTCGACTAGCCAATATATGCGCTTGTAAGCTAAATGCTAATATTAGCATTTAGCCTACATTATAGCATACGTTCAAAAAATTCAATAAGTAAACATTTTTTATTTGTAATTTTTCTGATTTGTTATCACCTCTGCATTGCGTGATATCTGTTGGCATTTTTTTTTCCCATCATGCCAAGAAGTGCGCGCAAGTCAACGCCTTTTAGTTTTTAGCATTCATACTACAACTACTTTCGAACGTATTTAAACATATTTGAAAATAATTTCAAACGTATTAAATACGTCGGTGCGTATCTGCCAGTGAAAAATGTCAACTCCGCGCTTCCGTAATTATAGTAATCGACGGTTGAGTTGAATTCATATCCTACGCACGCTTTCAGGGCTGCACAAAGATGAATAAATATTCAAACAACCTAATACTAAAACAAATACAAACTCAACTAAAACAAAGCATTTCCGAAACAATAAAAACAAAACAAAAGCTAACAAACTTTCTCTAAAAGCTCATTTAATTGAATTTTCAAAAATAAATCCAAAGTAGTACGACGAAAAATCCTGACGTGTTCTGACGCGGCAGTCACGTGACGGCTCGTCAACAGCGACAAGATCCATCATGTGCCCGCGAAAGCAGTCATGTGACCTGGCAGCACACGCTCAACACAAAATGACAAAAGTATTGGGACACGTGTCTTGTCATGTCTTGTTTTACATCCAGTCACACTTTGACCTCCACAGAGCGTTTTGAAAACGGCTCGCGGGAAAAAACTGTCGAGAACAAAGGAGGCGACTGTCGGAGGAGAGTGAGCGGGGAAGAAGCGCGGCGGGGTATGTAAGGGGCGGGGGGGGGGGGATTCAATATATTTTTAATCTCGCCGATGTAATCAGATTACACGTCTGCCAGGAGCGACGTATTTCATAAGGAATAAGTAGTTTGGCGGCGGGAAAAAAGCGGGGTGGGGGGGAGTCACGAGCGTGGACGAGGCATTTTGGCGCCGTGATGTACATCCGCCCTGACACATTGTAATAAATGCACCGGGAGGCGGCGGCAGAAACACAATGCCGTGTAATCATTTTACGGGCGACAAACCGGAATTCCAATGCCGTCCCATGTGAGGACCCGCCACGGCCCAAAATTGAATTAAGTGCGAAGACGAGGAAGACGAGGGAGGAGGAATAGAATAGCCGTTTGGATTCGCTTCGGTTTTGGCAGCCTCGCGGGGCAGCTCGCTTTCCAGCAGCTGTCGGCTAACCGCGCTAGCGCACGGGAACGCTAACGGCGGCGTTTACGAAAAGTTCACACGCGTTGCAGCTGATCACTCAAGACCTGATTGTCAAAAAGTCAAAGCAAAATTGCTAGCGAGGAGCTACAAGCTACAAGTTACACACTACGAGCTGAACACAATGAGAAAAAAGGGGATGAGCTACATGCTACACGCTATGAGCTAGCTATAAGCTAAAACAAAAAAAAAACAATGCAATGAGATTTGCAGACTAAACACTCATACTGCACTAGGGTTCAATACCACTTTTTTTTTCAGACTCATGGCGATACTCAACTCTTGAGTAGTCACCGATACCAAATACCGATACCACTACTAAATAAAATTCTTCTAAAAAAGACAGATCATTTAAAAAAAAGATCTATATATTCCAATATAGTATTTTTCCTAAAAAATACATAATTGAAATGAATGGTCATTTTCTATTCCTCTAATTTTTATAGATAGCGATACCTGGTTTTTGTACTTTTGCATCCTATACTGCACATGAAACCGTGTGTTAACCGGCAGTGTTTTCTTATTGTGGCCCTTTTCTACAATTTGGTCCCCGTTGGAAGTCTTTAATCCCAAACTCCTTCCCGGTGTTTCTACCGGAAGTCCACTCAATCTACCCAGCGGGATGAGTCGCTTAATCTTTTTATCTCGGCCGAGGCGGCGGGCCGTCAAGTCCCAAAGATCACGGGCGTGCGCGCCCGCGCACGCACACACGCACGCGCACGCACGCACACAACGGTCTCAGGCTGTGGCTGAAGATTAGCACCCGGCGGGGTTTCCGGGGTGGCTGCCAGATGGAAGCGGGAAGAGGCGACCACCGGCAGATAAAGCGCTCCATTGTTGATGGCGTTCCAGAGAGACGGCAAAAACGTCCGCAGCGGTCGCGTCCCCGATGCTCGACTTGCGGCTGTCAATCATTTCGCCGTGACGGCGGTGCTGACGAGGAGGCGTGAATTTGCATAATGAGCCGTCTGGAGTGCAAGTGACGAGTGGCGCGAAAAGGCGCCTGACGCGCTTGACAATTGTGGCTGAAGAATTCACCATGTTGTCAGCAATTGTCCCATGAGCAGCGCCAGACACGAGTCATTGTTTCCCGGAGGCCAATCGAACAAAAGCAACCTTCAAAACTCGTAATTTGATGACAATTTGGAAGCTAAAATTGGCAGCGAAAAGAAGGTCATTGTGTGGACGGGAATTCTCGACAATTCTCCGATTCGCAATATAGCAATTGTGTGGGAATTTTTCCCAATGTTGACTAAAATTTGCACCAATAAATATTGTATTATTATTATAGGATGTCAGCTTAAAAAAAAAAATCCTTGAGGGAACTACAAAAAAAAAAAAAAATCTAAAATTTCAATTTAGTATTTGATGACAAATCAAAACTTTTTATTCGCATAAACGTGATTAAAAAAATGCTGTGATATTTGTAACCAACTTTGGATGATATACTGTGACAATAAAATTCTTTCAAATTAAAATAAACTTTTTTAAATGAAATATCACGTGACAAATTTATCAAACGTTGACATTTTCCAAAAAAAGATAGATTCAATTTGAATGAAAAAGTTGTGTGCTCATGTTTACGATTTGAGTTAAAATGGTGTATTCAATTTCCATTCAACTTTTGTTTACATGAAAAAACATTGTAAACTTTTGTTGCATTTAGATTTTTAAAATTCTCTTTAACCCAAACATTCGTCAAGGTGTTAATCTACTCGGTTTCTCTTGCTGCAATAATCCTTCATATGCAAGCTCTGCGTTGCTAAGGCAACCCATCTTTTCTTTTTTCTTTTTTTTTTCTTTTTTAAGTCCCCCATTTAGCGGTGTTAAAGTCCTCCTGAGAACGTGATGACGGCACGACTCAAGAAGTCAAGGAATGGGCGAGAGAAACAAAAAACGAGGTGGTGGTTGTAGTGGTGGGGGAGGGGGGCTGGCGGGGGGGGGGGGGGGGTGTTTCTGTGACGGTAGTGGGGTGAAATGTGAGAGTCACACACGGATGAGCTTTTTTCACTTTGTCCAGATTCAGGGGGGGTGGGGGGGGGCGGGGGGGGGGGTCGAGGGGAGGGGGCAGCCTTTCCACATTTACAACATAAGCAAGTTGGAACCTCGTCGACAGGAGGCGGGCAATGTACAATATCTGTACTTTGTATGTTATTTTCTGACAACTTCCACTTTATATGTATTTAGTGGACTGTACAAATTGTCTTTAGTGTCGAAATGGTGATTTAAAAATTCCCAGATTTTGGAGTTCCCGCGATGAATCCGGATTCACTACATATAGATAAGATTGTGGAAAATATCGTTGACTAAAAAGTCGACTTAAAATCCCGATGAGTTTATGCATTAAAAGGAGCAAAAACATTTTGTCGGCTGGAATCAGTACTTTCCACACGTGTCTGGTACTTGTACTTGAGTACAAATGTGAGTACTTTTGCCACCTCCGCAGTAAGACGGCAGCACTCCAACACTTGAGTGCAGCCTTATTAGCACAGCGGGAATGTTTCGGGCTAAAAGTTCTGTTTTACGACGCCGCGTCTTGGATGGACGTCAACATTTGAGAGGCCACACCTGCCAGGATCCTTCAGGGGATGATGATTTATGCGCACAAGGAAAATAGATACAAAATAAGGAGATGGCCACGAGAAGGAATGCCGGTCCAAAATACCGAACCTGAACAGGTGCAACTGATGCCATGCTAATTTTAGCCTCTCGCTCTCATGATACTGCTGACTCGTCGCTCGGGCACCAAAACGACATTTACGCAACACTCTGCGATGGGAAAGTTGAATTCTTGAAAGAAAATGTCTGCTTTTTGACAACGTTAAAATGGGAGAAAATGAATCGAACGAATGTGCTAGCAAATGTGTAGTACCACATCGTGCCACAACATGCCAAGGCAGCACTGAGCTCTCCTGCACGTAGATGAAGCCAAATTAAAGAAGAGAGAATATTTTTATGTTTAAATACACTTTTTATCTGATTATAGGTTAGCCTTGAGCTAGCAGATTTTTTTCGGAAAATACGATTTGGTTGAACATCAAGTGTTTAAATTGACAATGTTGAATTTGATGCTAATTTTTGTTAGCATTTCATATTACATGCCAGGATTAAGTAAATTATTGGTTTGATTTTCAAAATCACACACGCACACACACACAAGCACGCACGCACACACACAGATTAAAAGTAGCAGTAGTTCGAAGGAGGATATAATTTCAGTTAGCCATTCTATGGTGTCTCACATGATACATTAGCATTAAGCTAACAGCTCATTTTCGTGGGATATGGTTTAGTTGTACACTTTGGTGTTTAAATATGGGGGTTGACTATATTTGCATACATTTGCATATCCCAGTTCTGTTTCCATCGTTTTTACGCCTGTGCCCGGCCACGATCACAGTACAGAATTTCAAGTGCGGTCCCAAGACGAAGCGGGTAGCGCCCACCTGGGAACGCCGACTGGCCGCGGGAAAACGGTGCCACTAATGAGATTCACCTGTGATCGAGTGTCCGCTATGCAAATGAGATGAGTGAGTACCGCATGCCGGGGAAAAAATGCCACGTCACCGGAGACCCGCTAAACCAACCACAACAACAAACAAAATGTCAGCGCCTAAAAAAAAAAAACAAGTCCACAATTTGATTGGTTTTATGTATACAATAAATAATTGTACACTTCATGATACAATAACATGTGCTCCTTTTTTTACCCGGCAACATAAGATCATTCCGACACATTTGTATTCATAATATATTCCAAATTCAAATTCAATGCAAGCTTTCAGTATATTCTGACGTATTCACTGCAATTATATACAATGTCACCGATTATTTTTACGGCAGCAATGGCACAGCAGCAGTTTGAGCAATTGCCTGCCACACCAGACGACATGGGTTCAAAACATTGTCAAATTATTTCACTGTTAATACTTTGTAATTTTCACATAATTTATCTTTCAAATTCCTTCATACGCATTCAGCTTTCAGCAGAAATTGCACTTTGTCTAGTTATTATTATTATTATTATTTTATTATTAATCTTATGATTATCGAGATGATGATGATGATTTGTTTTCTGTGCCCAAACACCGGTGTAGTTGGTTACAGCTCCCCCTATTGCTTGTGCATGCACATGACATGCAATATGGGGAATTCTACAAAAAAAAAAAAAAAAGTGTCAGGTGGCAATTGTAAGGAAGCAAGATAAGAAGAAGTGGGATGCTTGACTAAAAAGGATCTCACTCAAGCATTTTTTTTTTTTTTTTTTTTAACGCCACTTAACAGGTGTCACACTTCTCACGGCGCTCCGCGTCTTCCGGAATGTTCGGCGGCGGCGCAGGCCGAGGAACGCTTATCGAGCGAGGCGACGCTCGGGAGACGGCGGGCTGTGCCGAGTGGCGTCCCGCGGGACTCGTGTCCAATTACAGCTGAAAATGAGGGTCCAGATTGAGGCTGGGGAAAGCGGAGCGATGATGGAATAAACGGGTAGGGTGGAAGTCGGGAGTGGGCTTTTGGGGTGGTGGGGGGGGGGCTGTGCTCTGAGAATATGAGGAGCACTTGGAATTAATGGGCCGGGAGGATGGAGCGGGATTCCCGCGGGCGCGGAAGATTGAGGCGGCGAGCGGTTGGGAGTTTACGCTCCGATGTGCTACATTAGCTTGAGCGTAATGCGACTCTGAGCCTTGAAGACAAATTCCCGTCGTCGGCTCTCAATTTTCAGCGGCGGGGACGTTGTTGGTTGGATTTTACCGGCGCACTTCATTTAATCCATCACTAGATGGCAGCAGCCCGAAATAACCTGCACGGCGGTATTTCAATTTTTTTGTTCACGTTATCATTTCTCCGGCGCGTGTTTCCAGCTTCTCGACTCATTGGGGGAAGTTGGAGCGGGCCCGAAAGAGGAAGTCACACGGTGCCTCGTGATCGCAGCCACCTGCTTGCTGATTGGCCCCCTAGGCTGGTCATGTGACGCACGAACTCTTGTCATGGGTGAAGATGAGGATGAGAGAAGCGTCGCAGCTGTCGAAACAAGCTGTTCGCATGTGACTCGGCAACGCGTCGTGTGTGTGCGTGTGCGCGCGCGTGCTCCAACACACAGAGTCGTATCTGTGTCGTCTCGTTCCGCGTGACTCAACGGCAGGAAGTGAAAGCTAGCAAGAAAACTCAAGGCCGCCATTTGTTTGTCCTCAGCTGGCGTCTGCTTTTCTACTTTTTGTCACCGGTCAGCCTCATGGCACGGACCAACAATGTAGCGGTCACCAGCTAGTTAGCATTGTTAGCAGAGCGCTAGCTAGCATCAACGATGACGAAGTTCCACATTTGGTATCTTTTGTGTGTTGTTTTTCTTGTTAGCGTGGTTGCAGCGTAGCCGTTGTCCATCGCTTGACACGCGCAAACACCGGACTGGTCCAAAACACAAACGCGCGCCGACCGCACGTTTCGGTCAACTTCAAGCAGGCCGGCCGGGCCCGGCGCCAAAAACTCGCTCTTCACTCTGCTCGCTCGGACAGCGGAATTAAAACAATACGCCGTCACCACCACCGCCGCCGCCCCCAACGTTCGGCCCGCTACGCACACGCTCGTTCTCGCGCTTTGGCACATAAAACAGCTGCACGATCTCCCTCGTTCAAACACACGCGCACACACTTGAAGAGGTGCAAGGCTTCCATATGCACAAGCGCGCCTTTGAGAATAAGACTGTAACAAAGTGCAGCGCTCACATGCAGCCATAGGGCATGATTAGTGTGCGTGCGTGTGCGTGTGCGTGCGCGCGCGCAAAGCCATGGAGATGGAGACGGAGCGCCGTCCTCCAGGTGCTGCATTATTGAACACATTTGTCACCCGTGCTCTACTGTACACGTGCGTGTGCGTGTGTGCGCGCGCGCGCGAGTGTAAACGAATTAAAGGCCGCACAAAGGAGCAGAAAACAAAAAGTGAAGCGCAAGGGAAAGAAGGCGGAGAAAAGGAACGCTTTGGGCCAAGTTTGATTGACAAGGCTGACGTCACGCATTCCTGGCCCGATCACACGGTGACCGCGCGTGTGCGCGCGCGCACGCACACGCGCGCACACACGTGGGATGCATATGCATTCAAATCCTTCCTGTTTCCTCTTTGGGACCTCGCTGAGGACTTCATCATCATCAAAAAAAAAAAGGAAAGAAGAAAAGAAGAGGCTGCGTGTCCAGTGAAGGTCCAAAAGTGTGGAGCCAACGTCAACACACACTTCTGCTGGACACGCACACACACAAGCCGCCTCACGCAAAAACAATCCATGCAAATGAGCCTTGAAAGCACACGAAGGCGAAATCAATGAGCGGACGTGTTACATTGCTGTGTGGGCGTTGTTACGTGTCAGCGTGCACGTGTTACGTGTTACGTGTTACATGTTACATGTTACATGTTACGGTGTGTGTTACACTTGAAAAGTAGAAGTTTGATTTTATGTGTGTGTGTGTGAGCGTCAACAACAAAGCTTTCATTAAGATTAAGGTCTTCTGTGCATGTTTGTACACACGGCTATGCAAATGCCCCCCCCCACGCCCCCCCCCCCCCCTTCCTTGTCACCTCTGTCTCTTGCTGTAAACGTGCGCTCGCTCGCACTAATAACAAACGCGAGACGAGCGCTCGCTTGTCAGGAAAAATGTTCTGTGCAAAAGGATAAAGTAGGAGCACAGCACAGTACATTTGTTACATTGCTGTGCGTCTGAGTTGATGTTACAGTTACACGAATGTGTGTGCGTGGCAGAGTAACGTTACAGTGTGTCAGAATGCGACTGTTACTTTACAGTATGAAATTCCAGAGTGTTACAGTTTGTGCGTATGTTACATTATAGTACGCTTTGTGTTACATTCTAGTGCAGGGGTGGGCAATCCTGCTCTTTGAGGGCCCAAGTCCTGCAGCTTTTGAAAGTTTCCCTTCTCCAACACACCTGATTAATATGATCAGCTCATCAGCTAGCTCTGCAGAAGCCTGATAATGATTAGAATCAGGTGTGTTGGAAGAGGGAACGATCCAAAACCTGAAGGACTCCGGCCCTCTAGAACCGGGATTGCCCACCCCTGTTCTAGTGTGTGTGTGTGTGTGTTACACAAGTGTGCATAATGGTATGTGTCTGCTTTGCGTCACAGCGCGTGCGTTACATTCACGCGTGCGTGTCTTGTTTTGCGTTACTTTCGAGTGTGTACACGTTACGCCAGTAGTGTGCGATCGTTACCGTTACACAAACACACACACGCGCACGCACCCTCGTGTCACGTTTGCCTCTCGCTAGAAACGGCAATGTCAGTGTTTGTGTTACACCAAGCACAAGACAAGCGCCCGTCGGGAGAAACATTCCGTGGAAAGGGTCGTAAGTAGGAGCGCAGCACTGTCGAAAAATGCTGACTTGGGAGAAAAAGCCCCTTTTTGTGCCCAAATCAGTCAAGATGCTAAAAGCCGCCGCTGTCAGCCGTGTGGGAATATCTCCAGAGAAAATTCCTGAAGGGGAGTCACGATGGGAAGGGGGGGGGGGGGGGGGGTTGGGAGGAGGGGGGGAGTTATGTTCTCACACTCAACTTTGAGGCGGGTTCACGAGGACACGCGGCGGTCCGGGTTCCGGCGTCTGCTCAGTTCGCACCCTCCCCGAAGCGTCCCCCCCCCCCCCCTAGAGGAGCGAGGCTTACCTTAAGACGTTCCAGCTCTTGAGGGGGTCCAGGTCGGAAATTATAGAAACCATGATGACAGGCAGGAAGGGCAACAAAAAAAAAAAAAAAAAAAAAAAGAGGGCGGCGCAGCGCTGGAAAAAAAAAAAAAAAAAAGAGCTGGAAGCAAAAAGGCCGACTACAAAAAAAAGCAAAAGGCGTGACGGGAGAAGACGTTTTCAAGCGGGTCGGCCGCGAGATGCGAGGCGAGGCGAGCCGTCCTGCTGCTGCTGCTGCTGCCTGATGAGAAGTGGTGCGGCGCATTCTCGCACGCCCGCCTCCTCTCTCGCTCGCCCTCTCTCTCTCTCTCTCTCTCTCTCTCTCTCTCTCTCTCTCTCTCTCTCTCTCTCTCTCTCTCTCTCTCTCTCTCTCTCTCTCTCTCTCTCTCCCCCAACACTTCCCCCATCGCTGCCTGCGAGCTTCCGCTGCTCCATCTCGACATCACAACACAATTGAAGGCACACAAAAAAAAAAGCTTTGGAAAAGGTTGACAGCACGGCGGCATGCGGTTATGCGATTATTTGTTGTTGCTTTTTTACCGATTGTTGAATTGTTTTGAGAAGCTTCTTGACCATTTGAGACCGATTTTCATCTTATATCTCAACTTTTTTTTTTACTGTTGGGCTGGACTTAGTCAACGCTAATTTTGACCGTTCTTTCTTTTTTTGTGTGTTCTTGACTAGTTGTAAGCTAATTGTCCAAAAAAACATGGACAAGCTGTCTTTTATTTCCAACATTTTGTGCATTGAAAGCAACCAAAAGCAGGAGACTGCAAGCTTACTGTAACGAAACATAAGGCAATAAAATGGGACCTCTTCATTAGTTACAACAACTACATTTTGTGTAATTGTGAGTTGTATTGTTTTTTTTTTATACAAGTCCGCCAAACTATTGCTTAAAACAAGTGCCAAAGTGGAACTAGTGTGTATAAACAGAGAAAAACGTTGAGAGAAAAAAAAAAAAAAAAAAGAGAAGTGCACCCCAAAAAGCAGAAGAGCGGCCACTTCCTGTCTGACACGCCACCACATCCTGTTGACGTTCTTCTCTCCTCTCCTTCTAAGAAGTTAGCACAGAGTAAACTTTTGGTGTCGAAACCGGCGAGGAATAAAAGCTCGGAGACGCTCGACGGCGCGCTAGCACATAGCATGTAGCATCCTATGCACCGCTCGCCGCCATCTTGCCAGCTTTAAATAGTTGGACATCTGCTGGGCTGAGGAGGAAGAGGAGGAGGAGGAGGAAGAGGAGGAGGAAGAGGATGGAGAGACTTGACAGCCTCTTGCTCTTCTTCCTCCCTCGCTATTTTGGTCTCTCGCCTTCGCGCGCACACCACACAGATCGCGGCGGCTGACAATGTTAATTTGTGCGTAATGTTCACAATGGTGTGGGCGTTGCTGGGCGCACATGTTTGCACCATGACACAGTGTGTATATATATATATATATTTATATATATATTACGTGGACATGCACGGAGGCGACGTACATAACCCGGAAGTCGTTTTGTTTTGCGCGTGTGTGTGTGCTCTTGTCACATGGTGGGGCCAATATTTCGGGATTTCTCAGAGTTGTGGGGCCCACCCGTCCTTGTGGGGCCCACCCTTCCTCGTGGGGCCCACCCGTCCTCGTGGGGCCCACCAGTCCTCGTGGGGCCCACCCTTCCTCGTGGGGCCCACCCGTCCTCGTGGGGCCCACCCTTCCTCGTGGGGCCCACCCGTCCTCGTGGGGCCCACCCGTCCTCGTGGGGCCCACCCGTCCTCGTGGGGCCCACCCGTCCTCGTGGGGCCCACCCGTCCTTGTGGGGCCCACCCGTCCTTGTGGGGCCCACCCGTCCTTGTGGGGCCCACCAGTCTTTGTGGGGCCCACCCGTCCTTGTGGGGCCCACCCGTCCTTGTGGGGCCCACCCGTCCTTGTGGGGCCCACCCGTCCTTGTGGGGCCCACCACCCGTCCTTGTGGGGCCCACCCGTCCTTGTGGGGCCCACCACCCGTCCTTGTGGGGCCCACTCGTCCTTGTGGGGCCCACCAGTCCTTGTGGGGCCCACCCGTCCTTGTGGGGCCCACCCGTCCTTGTGGGGCCCACCACCCGTCCTTGTGGGGCCCACCACCCGTCCTTGTGGGGCCCACCACCCGTCCTTGTGGGGCCCACCCGTCCTTGTGGGGCCCACCCGTCCTTGTGGGGCCCACCCGTCCTTGTGGGGCCCACCCGTCCTTGTGGGGCCCACCCGTCCTTGTGGGGCCCACCACCCGTCCTTGTGGGGCCCACCACCCGTCCTTGTGGGGCCCACCCGTCCTTGTGGGGCCCACCCGTCCTTGTGGGGGCCATGTTGCTGTGGCCCACAAGTTTAGACCTCTTTTTGAGGGTCGAGACTTGGCTTTAGAGCTCAGGTCTGAATTGGGTTATGGTTGAGGTTAGGGTAAGAAATATGGCTAGGCAATCATTTTCGATGGTTGAGGTTGGAGAAAGGGTGAGAGAAAGACAGCACCAAAGCATGCGTGACGCTGTGGTAATGTGTGAAAAAGTGGTAGAGCTCACACATTTTGGTACAACAAAAACAAGAGGTCGCCATTGTGCGTCTGTGACAAAAGTGGCGGCGTTCTTCATAGCAGCGGCAAGAAATCGGGTCATCGACTGCGCAGCGTACACGAGTGTGATTACAGTGGCAGCCATCAGCTCATCGATTAGCTCGCTTGCCCGCACGCACGCACGCGCACGCACACACACACACACACACACACACGCTGATTTGTTGCCAGCATGCCTGCGCTCACATTAATTGCGGCGTCGACGTGTCAGGAATGATACCGCGTAGGATTCGTTTACACAAACATCCTATTTGAATGGATTCTGTTGGCCTCTTGGCTTATAACAGCAGCAAATGAAAATTAAATTCAACTTTTGCTGAAGAAGGGGATTTGAAATTTATATTTGCAAGTCTCGGACCTGAAAACTGAAACGTTAAATGCAAAAGTTCTAAGTTCTGCCTTAGTATGTTTTTTGCTTTTGTTTTTTTTAGACTGATTCTTAGATTTATTTCTGCAATCAAAGCTTTGGATACGTTTTACATTGGAGTGGTTTTCGTTTTGCGGTGTTCGGAAACGCAACACGGAAGAACGTTAGCAGGCGTGGCTCAATTTTTGGTCTTAATGGCACTTGTCGGCTTTTGCGTTTGAACTCTTCAATTGATGGCTAACCCAACCTTAGTTTAAATTAAGGAAGCCATCCAAGCACTTCCTGTCTGCCTAAAGCCGTCATCCAGATTTCCACGCTTTGGACGAGCGCACGCACGCACGCACGCACGCACGCACGCACGCACCCTGGCGGCGCTCATGCGTGCACCGAGCGTGTGAATGAAATACGCGCGGCAGGATTATTTCATAAACGACATTTGACCCCGGCAAACACACCCGAAGCCAAATGCCCACGCGTTCCATGTCGCCCCCCCCCCCCCTCAAAGGCATTCAAGTATACAATTGGATGCTTTTACATCTGCACATTTATTACAGTCATTATGATAAATGTAAACAGCACACCTTGTTTAAAACATCCACGCACAACACACAAAATGGCCACCTTTTATATATGGATTTTGGACATTTATAAGCATCAAGATGAATTAAAGCGGGGGGGGGGGGGGGAGCCGTTTCTCATAAAAGTGCACGGCTGCTTGATGGCAGCCATCTTTGATATGCATGATGCTGCACGTCATTTCGTAGATTGTGACAATTATTTTTTATCAATAGAGTAGACAAGAAGACACTGTGTATAGATGATGTCATCATTTGGGAAAGGCGGACATTTTGTGTGTTGTGCATGTAAAACTCAGGGTGCTAAAATGGCACTTCAGTAAAACATCAACTGGGTTGAAATGCAGGGTAAGCAGTCACCGGCAGAAGCTCGCCGGGCGACCTCGTTTGCGGTCAACATCGCCAAGCGGGAAAAAAAAAAAGCAGGACGGGGAAGCGAAAAGCGAAAGTGGCGCTCGGTCGAGAGAAAGTGTGGAAAAAAAGAGGCGGCTTGAACGGACCGGAGCGGCGTGGGCGGGCGTGTGGGCGACTTAGCGAAAGGGAAGAGGAAGAGGTGGAGGATAAATTTAGAGCTGCTCCTAATCAACTTCTTCTCCCGTCAGCGCGTGTGTGCGCGTGAAAGGCTTGGAAATCGATGCGCGCGGCCCACTCGCTCGCCGAGAGAGGAAGAGGAAGGCGGCGTGAGGGCGCCCGAGCGAAGCCGTGGGCGTTCGCCGTCATCATGGCCAACTTCCCTTCCAATCAACATGCGTTTATTTATGCCCGCCGTTCAAAAAAATGCGTCAATACGACGTTGGCTCTAATGATGGCGGCGATGGCGAACTCAGCCTCAATGCAGCGACCCGCCCCCCCCCCCCCCCCAGCCCCGCCCCCACCCCAACGCCCACGTCCGACTACCAATAGGCAGCCACCACCAACATCTCTCATTAGCTGCCGATCGACCGGCGAAGCGGGTTCGGCGGCACGGCGAGAAAACGCAATTAGAGCATCGTGCAAACGATTGCGCCAACCGATGATCGATAGCTAATCATCACCTCGGGGAGGGGGCGGGGTTAAAGGGCGCGTCCGCAGAAACAATGAATCTAATGACAGCTACACTTTGGCTGGGGTGTTCGTTTGGCAGGTCGCTCTTCCCGAGCTCCTCGTGATTCCCAAGAACTCGCTCAAAACCGCACCATCCCCCCCCCAAGCAAGATTCACCCGAGACCAGAACTCATCAAGACCAAGACTTGACCAAGACTTTTTGGGGAGTCCAGACCGAAACAAGACCTCGACTACTAGGACAAGGTTGAACGTAATAAAAAAAAAAGAGCATCGGCTCTGAAACAAGGTCGGAACGCTATTGCTGTGATGCTTCACTTCTACAATATTCCCAGGAAATCACAATGCCCCACCACCGGTTTTAAAACAGGCTCATAATCAGGCTACTTATGTGGTCCCACGCCGGCACCATGTTGGTGAAACCGAATGCAACATGCATGGTGATGTCTGTTAGCGCATCGACGGCCTTTCTGTTAGCATGAAGCAGGTGAATTTTGGTCAACAAAATACAGTTTATTGTTATCTTCTTTTTTTTGTTGGGATTTGTCAGTTTTATTGTGAACCTCAACTAAGAGTGACAAATAACTTGAAGCAATTTGGAGAAGTGTGAGAGTTTTCTCTTCGGTTCTGATGTTGAAATTGATGTCGATGATGATAGTCTGTCAATTTCAGAACAAGTGCTAAGGAAATACATCAAAGTGTTTTTAGTGTGTTTAAAACGTGTGAAAGAGTAAAAAATTTATGTTTGTTATGTTTTGTTATGTTTCGCTGTAACGTCAATACAAGCAAAGTACGCTTCCCAAAATAATGTCGGGGAATTGTTTCTATTTCCGAGCAATCCCCATTCTTCTGTCTCAGGTGTGGCTCAAGAGGTCAAAGGTCCTATTGAGCGGCACCCAATTATAACCCTGCACAGTCGATGCGAGGATGCCCCCCCCTCCCCCTCCCCCCCCACTCTGTAATAACGGTTCTTTCACAACATGAATGTGTGTAGCTTCCAACAGTTGACATTTTCGGCCAAGCGACACACACACACACACACACACACACACACACACACACACACACACACACACACACACACACACACACACACACACACACACACTACAAAACTGTTTATGTATGTGTGTTGGTGTGTTATTACTTTCACTCCATCACACACAAACACACACACAAACACACACACACACACACACACAGATGTTGTCAGCTCGCCACGGGTGCAAAGGTTAGCGCGGGCTAGCGTACTTCCATTTGTGAAGGTGCCGCAGGGGCCGGACGATGGCTTGATGAAACATGTCGACCTCGCGCCGCGTGTGCGTGCGTTTGGGTCGGTTCAGAAGGTCACATAGATGGAGGTGAACGTGTGCGTGTGCGTGTGCGTGTGCGCGTGTGTGTGTGTTTTGGCCCTCATCGTTGGCGGCGGTCAAAAATGTGGTTTGGCGGGGGTGACATTTGTGTGCCGTGAAAGGGGACAGCGATCCAAAACAACAACAACAACAACAACAAGAATTCTTGTCCTTGGATTAAGAGAAAAAAATATTTAGTGAGCAGTCGTCATTTTTTTCACGTTTTTGTTTCGTGAGACAAAATCTGAATTTCAAGAGTCTTTGGGTCAGCGTCTCGGGTCAGTGGTTTTGGTCTTACACCGCACGCGTGTCCGATTCATTTGTTCAGATGACACCGGCTACGTATTGGCTGCGGGTCGACCGCGGACCGGCTGCGTCCCGGCGCACGGATCGACCTATTTTCTATTTTTCGATCCGTCGACATCCGTCAAATGGCAAACGAGGACACAACACATCGAGCGGGACAGGAAGACGGACGCGGTTTCCAATTACTTTTCAGAATAAATTCTCCGTTTTTGCTGTCAATCTTCGGTCCATGAATTGGCTAAGTGACTTGGATCGGTGTTTTCCATCCATGTCCACAGTCCGTGTCTTGTGTCTCTGGTGCATGCGTTTGTATGTGTCTCGTTTATGTGTCTCTTCGGTCATTGTCTTTCGTCTGTATTTTTTTTTGACGTGCATTTTGCTCAGCAGTATCTTGTTGGTGTTTCTTTGGTCCATGTCTTGGATGCAGGTATCGGTCTTTTTGTCTTGGGTACGGACCAAATACACATTGAAAAAGACACAGGCACTATGTTTTGTCTGTGTCTTTGGTCCATGTCTTTGTCAAGTCAAAGTGCGACACAGGCCCGAAACAACTTTCACTGGTCCAATTTGGGGGGGGGGGGGGGGGGTGGATGAAGAAACCTTGAGAAGGGATTACAGATGACGGGATCCCACTTCCAGAATAGCCAGGATGCCTTTGTACAATTCAGGCCTGTCTTGAGTCAGTGTCAATGGTCTGTGCTTAAATGCGTGCGTGTAAGGCTCGGACCCTGCAGTCGATCCAGTGGGGCGCGTTCCGCCATGTAACACAAACGGACAGTAACACACACACTTCACTCACGAAAAGAAGAACACAATCATCTGTTTCTCATCCTCTTGGAATCTCTTGGAATCTCTTGGAAGCCCCCCCCCCCCCCTCCAAACTCCCCCCCCCCCCCCCCCCCCAGCCCATCTCCCTTTCGGCTCCTTCTCTCCAGGCCACACTCAAACGTAAACACACGCAGCCGCCGAGCAAAGTTGACGTCATCCGTCTTCCCTCTTATTATCCAAATGTTTACGAGCAAAACGCCTCCCTCGTCCCGTCGCCCCCCCTCGCCCGCCTCACCCCGTCGCCCCCCCCCCCTCGCTCGCCTCACCCCGAAGGGGCCAGATGTGCTTCAAGAACAGCCCCGAGGCGTTTATGCTAACTTCCTTAGCATAGAGTGTTGTCATGGGAAAGAAGAGAAGGAAGATTGGGAGGGAAAGGGCGGGGGGGCGGGGGTTGGGGGGGGGGGGGTACGAAGGGGCCTGGCTGACAGAACCCTCGGAGCTGCGATCCGAAGGGCTGAGTCAGCGCTGGCTTGGCATGACTGCGTCTCTGAGCCATCAATAAGGACACATTTCATGACTCAGCAGTTTTTTTCCCCCCACTCAAAACATCACATGTGTGAAGTTGTGTCATGTTTTTCTCTTCTTTTTTTTTTTCACCGTTAAAAAGTGTTTTCCGATTGGGCGGTCCAAATCCTGATGGGAGCGGGCTGACGTGCTGCGATCGGAATGGTGAGATGTTTTTCTTGGCCGGTTTGATCGAATCGCAACGACAAACGCTGAGAATGGATGTGATGATTTTTATTGGCAAATATTTGGCATTTGGCTCCGCGTATGTCCTTTTGACAGCAGCCCATGTCTCCCGTGTGTCCCTCTCCTAGATCTAAGTTTTGAGTCTTGGGTATTTGTCCTTGTCCCAGTCTCTGTCTTTGTCCCCCATCTATGTTTTTTGGTCTGTGGTCCGTGAGCCTTTTGAGACTGTGTCCTCGGTCTTTGTCTTTGTCTTTGGCATATTTGGTTCGTCTGCTCGGCTCTTGAGTTTGTGCTTTGGTTCCCTGAGATGTGTTGTTTTGGGTCTCTGTCTTGAGTCTATGTCTTTGGCTCGTGTTTTAGGTCCATGTCCTGAGCCTTTGACCTTTGACCTTTGACCTTTGACCTTGGGTCTGTGCCTGTGGTCTGTCTTGAATGTGTCCTTGCTGTGTTTCTCAGTCTGTTATAAAGGGTCACATGATCAAAACGCTTCCAGGAGTTAGTTCGTTTTTTTTTTTTTTTTAAGTCCCCCATAGCCACCGCGGTGATCACACGCTTTCTGTTCCTGCATCGTATTAGCTGGGGAAAATACATTTTTAACAAATGTGTGTGTGTGTGTGTGTGGGGGGGGGGGGGGGTGAAAATAATATTGCCGGGGAACAAAAGCGTGGCCCGATAAGCGGAGTGGCTTCATCAAATATGGATGGCGCACGCGGCGTTCCTGGGAGCGCAGCCCGA
This sequence comes from Leptonotus elevatus, assembly GCF_054856555.1. NCBI lineage: Eukaryota > Metazoa > Chordata > Actinopteri > Syngnathiformes > Syngnathidae > Leptonotus > Leptonotus elevatus. Next base: position 1,485,108 of record NC_141255.1, read on the forward strand.
CCCCAAAACAATTACAAGCAATAAAGCCACGCTCCACTTTAATCACTGGAGCAACGTTTACATGAGTAATGCAATAAAGTGCACGCTCATATCGGCGTTATGAGCTCACGCCGACCTCGTCGTTATGCACATGATTATGTTTATGTCCCGTATTAGAGCTTTTCATTTGCCCGCTTTTGTGGACGCCACTCGGCGGAGGCGGCCAAGACGCTCACAAACGCACAAAAGTGTCTAGACGATGATTTATTGCTTTCAACTGCGTCAAATTTTTTGGGGGGGGTTTAGCACCTGGAGCATCATGTCATCGGAATATGTGTCGAAGAGCAAACGGGAAGCAAAATGCTGAGATCAGGTTGATATGAACATGTTCCTAACTTTGTGGTTTTTCGCATAAAAAAGCCACTAAATGGGAACGAAAAACATCTGACGTGAAATTTCAGCGTATGATGGACGAACAAGCATCTTTAACAGTCACACGTATTTTCCTTATTTTTTTATTTTAATTTTATTTTTTATTATTATTTTTTTTTATTTTTATTTTTTTTTTAAATAAAGAGCTCAGTATTGTTCATTCGGAAATGTCATCATCATTGCTCTTTATTATTATTATTTTTATTTTTTTTATTTTTTTGTGTGTGTGTGGGTGAGTATGTGTATGTGCGTGCGTGCGTGCGTGCGTGCGTGCGTGCGTGCGTGTATTTGTTAGCTCACCAAAAAACCTATTAGAAAAAATCTCATACCGTTCACCTAAACCGAACACCGCCGTCAGGAGACCCGAGGAAGGACCAAAGAAAACCAAGGAAGGTGAAATCCAGCACCGACCAGACACCCCCCCCCCCCACCAGAACTCCTCCCCAACCCAAGAAACATCCAGACCCCAACAAATCCAAAAAACATAAAATCAGGGAGGTCACACGTATTTTCCAAACACTACCAGGGTCTTTTTTTTATACAGAAGAAGCTGTACTTCTACTTATTGTTAAGTACAGAGTAAGTACTTTTACAGTACATTTGTGATTGCGTCTTATTTCGGCTTGGTTGTCATGATCACGCAATCATTCAAAAACCTGTTTGTAAAAGTGAAGTATTTTTTCCCGATAGACGTTTGCATTCACATCTTCAAGCTACAACGCTGAACATTTTTTTTGGGAGGGGGTGGGGGGGGGGTCTTCAGGTGAGCGTCCAGTACAGTGCGGTCCGTTTGAGAGGCTACAAGAAGAGCTCTTTCAGAGAATCTGTTGCATGCTGGGAAATGCTGACATTTACTGGCTGGCAAGAAGAGAGACATCTGCCGTATGATCCTTTCCGGAAAGCCGTCAAATGTAAATCAAGACGCTGTGCCAGGAGTGAGGGTTGGAGGGGGGGGTGGGGGTGGGGGGATCAGAGTGGGGTGGCGGGGGTGTCTGACGGAAGGCTGATTAGGACACCGGTGCCGCTGATTAGGCGGGATCGGGAAGCCGAGAGCAAAAATCAGCGTGATTGCAGGTGGCGGCAGGAAAAGGTGCGAAGGCTACTTGACTCGTGGTGAGAGACACCATGAACGCCAACGCTAATACGGGGACCACCGAGTGTAAGACCCTTTTAGCCAATGGTTCAAAAAAGGAACGCCAATTAACCCTTGTTAAGGCCTCGGTACACCGATCCGACATCGGAAGTTGGAAAGTTCCCGTCTGATTAATGTATAAAATGACCGTCGTAATGTCGCAGCCGCCGGGGAGCGTCTTGGGGGTGTTTCCGGTGGATTCAACAATGTTGAATCGGCGTCAGACCATCGTGACATTGTATCACTCTGATTGGCTGTGAGCTAGCAAATCAGAGCATGGGACAAGAACAAGATATACAAAAGGTAGGATTTACTTTTGTGTGCGAGTGAAAAAGATAGCGGTACGCGTTTTCATATGTTATGTGTCCCCCGCATTCGTAAAAAGCTTTCAGGTTGCCTTTTTCTAACAATTAGGAATAGTGACTACTGCCGCCGATGGAATGGAGGGGTACTACTTCTCACACATGCGCATATGGTAATTAACTCTTTGACTGCCAGACGTTTTCAGAAAAGGGACGCTGTGAGTGCCAGCTGATTTAAGCATTTTGACTGATCATTCAAGGTTCACAGAAAATTCTCTGTTTGGACTATGGAAACACACAAACTACCAAATGAAAGATTGCACTTTCATCTTTCATCAGAATTTTTTTTTTTGTTTCTACCTTATTCCGTTCTTTAGTAATCAACAATAGAAAATGGTTAGTTTCACCCAAATGCGCTTGTTTTGGACCAAAATACGGAGAAATCAAGCTTTTAGTGAAACGATATTATTTCATGTTATATAACGTTTATGGCGGTCAAAGAGTTAACATTTTTCCAGCGTGACGTGCCAAGAATGCTCAGGCCGACTCCACAGGCGGTCGGCGTCGGTCACAAAAATTGCCATTCGCCGGATTGATGTATCGAGGCCTTTAGATTTGATCAACATTTCATCTTGTTCGTGGCCAGCCTTTTTGGCCTTTTTCACGATTTTCGTCAGATCTTGTCATTTGTAAAAAAAATGTTGATTCATTTTTAAAAATATTTTAACTCTTCCAATTCCAGTTTGTTTGCATAATACAAAGGCTAGAAAAGCAACCTCGGAAATGACATTTTTATGTCTTCTAGGTTTTGCCGCTTCCATGTTGCTAATAGTAAAGTCTTTCTTTCTACAGGCAGTAGGGGGAGCTCCCACTTAAAATAAAAATGTAAATCTTTGCAAAAGTCAGCAGAGAGCATCTCAACTTCTTCAAATGCAAATGTAATCATTCATTTGCTCTATTGGAGTGCAGGAAGCCACGAAATCCCTCTTCGGCAAACTAAGTATATTACATGAAATTGCTCCCTTGTTTGAAATTAATACAGGATGTTAACTGGAAGAAAATAAACATTTGAAAAAAAATAATGAATTTCGAATGAAACCAATTTTGACCCCAGTTGGATTATTAAATGCAGTCAATGAAAAAAAATGTATAAATAAAAGAGACAAATGATGGGTTTCGAATTTTCCAAAAGGTTTCATTTGGTGTAGATATAAAGAAAGTTGGAAAGGACAACATCAAACAAAACAAAACACACCACCCTTTGGTAGTTTCATTACATTTCCAATTTTCCATTACACTTAACAGCTTTCCCTCTAAATGCCAAAGGAATTAAATAATCAATTACTTATTTTCAAGGGGACTTTTTTTTTTTGTGTGTGATAAAACACAATTTTTAGAGGGAGGAAATGCAAAAGAGGTCATGTATTTTCTCAAGAAAATAGTCGCTCGCAATCCAGACAATAACAAAGACCTACACAGTAAATTTATATTTTACTCTGAAAAGTCCCAGTCTAAACAGAGTAAAATTTACAGTTGGAAGAGAGTAAAATGTTCAGAGAAAAAAATATATAAATAAATAAATAAAATAAAAAATTCTGCTTAGACTGGAACCAAATATAGTATTTTTTATTTTTTTTTATTTTTAAGAGTAAAATCTACTTGACTAATTTACTGTGAATTTGTCGGAGTAAAAGGTCGTAATCTCACGGGGATAAAAATAGGATTTTTCCAAGACACACATCCATCATTATGATATCAAATTTAACAAGGGAAGCAAGTCATATTTCAACAAATTAATTCCAAAAAATATTTACTCTAGTAGTGGTAGACATTTTATTCTGGAAAGGACGTTTTTTTTTTTCTAAATGAACAAACCAAAAAAAGCCAGACTTTCATAAACAATAGGACAATTTATGAGCCGAGTTTGAGGATTAGAAGCCAACAGGAAGTCTGAAGAAAGTCCAAAAAAACAACAACACAAAAGTGGTGGAAGCAGGAAAAGATGCAATCAGGACTGAAATTAAGAAGAAGAAATGAAGTTTCCGGAAGTGAGCAGAATTTATCATGGGCAATTTCTGGCTGCACCTGAGCAGCTTTCATCTGGCAAAAAAAAAAAAAAAAATGCGGTCTTGCTCCATTTTAACTGCCAGAGTCACTTTGAAGACGGTCCACCAACGCTGCATGCATATTCAGTCCTCTTCAACGAATTCAAGATCCGTGCCTGCCTCCATCTTTGCTCGCCGGCCAGCTCGCGCTCGCCTCGGCGCAAATCCACGAGCGGTCTCCATGCAACTTGCACGCATTATTCTGTCCTCAGGCGGTCAAGTCACGCACACCAGAAGGAGCAGCACAATGCCCATTGAACTCGACACCAAAATAATGCGGTTGAATTCTTTGCACTTGATTGATTTCGCCTGTTTTGAGCTAAAACGAAGCTTATGTTTTTTGGGGATGCGGGAAGAAGTGACAGTACCCACAGAAAAAAAAAGCACCCAAACGAGTACGGGAACAAGACGCACACTTTGTACAGATCTCAAGTGGCGAGTTGAACGTCACGGGCTGGCTGGCGCTAAAAACAGCAGCAAACAAAAGCGGCACAGACGCGAGCTGGGCGGTCGGTGAGTAAACACACAATAGCGCCTATGAAGAGTCTTCTCTCTTGTTTGATGATTTTTGTTTGAAGTGCTAATTTGCTTGCGGGGCCTTTATGTGGCCATCGAGCGCCGCCGCCGCCATCGAGCGCCGCCGCCATCGAGCGCCGCCGCCATCGAGCTACCACTTCACACCGAAGGGACCCGCACGCACGCACGCACGCACGCACACACGCACGCAGGTGGACTTTTTGCATTTTTTTTTTTTGAACAACACAACAGCACTCAACAACGTACAATCAACAATCAGCACAATCCAGTCTTTTAACCTTCGCTAAAAAAAAAAAAAAAAATTCCATGCTGACGGCCACAAATATCCTCATTGTTAAATTGTTCATTTGATTGATATGAGATTTAAAAAAAAGTGTCAGCGTCACTTATGGCGTTTCTGATCATGATTATTTTTGCCATCAAAAGCCTTTTCTCCGTCTTGCTTTCGTTGGTTGTAGTTTGAGGTGTCATGAAAGCAAAACACGGGAAAAAAAAATAGAGATTTTTTTTTCTGGTAAAGGAAGAGAATCTCTACTCTGTTTTGCTTACATTGTCACAGAACAAGTTTGTGTGGCTCTTGAAAGGTCAGGCAATGCTCTAAAATGGCTGACAATATGGGGAACAGATGACTTGAAAATATGTTGCAAAAAAAAAAGAAGATTTTTTGGGGGGGGGGGCTGGAATGAATTAAAGGCATTGCATGGGAGAAATTGATTTATTACCCAAATAAATGACAGACTGTACCAGGGTTCAGTACAGAAAGATGAAAAATCGACTTGAGTCAAGCAAAGCGTATTTATACTCGATTACTTTTTTACGAGTGAAAAAGCAACAAAAGAAAAGACAATTTGTGGGAGCAGCTTAAGTCCATTCGATTGGTGATTGCAAGAAAGCCTGCGAAAGCGTCTCCTCAGCCGGAAGCCAACAGGTGACCCAGAAAAAAAAAAAAAAAGATGGCAGGAAGCTGAAGATGTATTTTTAGATATGAGGATAATGATTGCGACCGGCCCGAGAAGAGGCGACGCGATACTAAAAAGCTGCCGGCTCGCAGATAAGGCTTGTAACGCCGTCGATATCGCTCGTGCGGCGCCTTTCCCGCACAACAAAATTCCCGCTTTTGGGTTTCCTCATGCTTGCACCAGTTCAGTGTGTTTGAGCAGATAAGCAACTTTGACAGAACCAGAACCGGCGCCACCTCACAAATAGTAAGGGTTTAAAAATGTGTTCAGTTTCCCGGCTTGTTGTTCCTTCTTGCAGGAAAATGAAAGCGTCAAAGTTTGCTGGATATTAATATATAATATATATATTGATTTTATGTTTTTTGGATTTGTTGGGGTCTGGATGTTTCTTGGGCTGGGGAGGAGTTCTGGTGGGGGGGTGTCTGGTCGGTGCTGGATTTCACCTTCCTTGGTTTTCTTCGGTCCCCTCGGGTCTCCTGGTGTTCGGTTTAGGTGAACGGTATGAGATTTTTTCTAATAGGTTTTCTGGTGAGCTAACAAATACACGCACGCACGCACGCACGCACGCACGCACACACACACCCACGCACACACAAAAAAATTAAAAAATTAAAAAATAAAATTACAAAAAAAATAAAGAGCAATGATGATGACATTTCCGAATGAACAATACTGAGCTCTTTATTAAAAAATAAAAAAATAAATAAAAAAAATAAAAATAAAAAAATATATAAAAAAAATAAGGAAAATACGTGTGACTGTTAAAGATGCTTGTTCGTCTTTCATACGCTGAAATTTCACGTCAGATGTTTTTCGTTCCCATTTAGTGGCTTTTTTATGCGAAAAACCACAAAGTTAGGAACATGTTTATATCAACCTGATCACAGCATTTTGCTTCCCGTTTGCTCTTCGACACATATTCCGATGACATGATGCTCCAGGTGCTAAACCCCCCAAAAAAATTGACGCAGTTGAAAGTGTGTTCGGTTTAGGTGAACGGTATGCGATTTTTTCTAATAGGTTTTCTGGTGAGCTAACAAATACACGCACGCACGCACGCACGCACGCACGCACGCACGCACGCACATACACATACTCACCCACACACACACACACAAAAAAAAATAAAATAAAATAAAAAAAAAAAATAAATAATAATAATAAAAGAGCAATGATGATGACATTTCCGAATGAACAATACTGAGCTCTTTAAAAAAAAAAAAAAAGAGAAAAAAAAATATATACATATATATAATATATATATGATATCAATATAATAAATATGAATAATATTATTTAGGCCAGCTGACGACGTGACTCGCAGGCACGTCGGCAGCAAGCGACAGCCTTCGCCAACCGGAAACGATGCTTCATAATCGCCACCAACCAATCAGTGACGCCGTCGTGCAATTGTTACAATTCGATTCCATTTTTTTGTAACTTTCATAAGCTGGATGGCAACATGAATCGCAGTCGACCTTTTTTTACGACGTGTCGGAGGTGCGGCGGCGTGCGATCGCGGCTTGCTGAACCCGCCGAACAAGCGGGCCCGCCGCGACATCATCGTGTGATGCGGTCAGAACCCGAGCTTGCGCTTCCGCACGCCGTGTCGCCCGCAAGCTAATCATCTCCATATGGGAGGAGGAGGGCGGGGAAATTCTCACACTCTTTTGGCCTTTTGAAATGTATGAAAACGACATTTTTAGTTGCTTATTATTTCCTGGCGTGAATCTTACATTTGGTTTCTGTATGTTTTATCAACTTTTTGGACACGGGAGCAAATTTCAAAGAGGCCTTCGATGGTTTCGTGAACTCCAGTGCAGCAAATAAATGATGAAATCTGGATTTGGAAATTTGGAAAGAGCGTCTGCAGACCCTGGACAAGAATGATATTTTTGTTTAGTGAAGATAAAAAAAATTCAACACCAACACGCTTGCTGTTATTTTTTCAGGCATGGGCCCTTGAAATTTTTTCATGCGACCTGTCATGATAAACACATTTGATGTTAATTGGTAAATTGATGTCTGGAGCTAATTTGGTGGACTTCCTGTTTTGATTTTGGACATGCGTCCTTGAGACTTTTTTTGGGGGCGTCAGGCAAGACCACCAAACTTTTTTTTGCCGATTAGTAAAACTGGTGTTGAAGTTTTTCAGGTGCTTCTACGCGGTGATTTCTGGGGTGTCACGTACATAACGTGTGTTTTCTTCTCCCCAATTTTGCTTTTTTACAGCCAAGCGGGATTGTGTTTGTATGTACTCAACAACCGCGCGAGGGTTTAAACATGCGCGGCTGCGCTTTCCGAGTGCTCGCAAAAAGTGACCTGCAAAGCACTTGAACTGGCTTAGAAAGGGTCTCCGCGCGCACGCGCACACACATGCAGACGCGGGCAGCGTGGACGGATGAGGGTGCAAACAAAGCTCTCGCCGTTCGGCCGGCCGGGCGAGCGGGCGAGATAGCAGCCTTGGGCCGGCGTGGGAGGCGAGACAGGTGGACGCCGCGTACTCTTCACCTGTGCTTGAGGGTACTCGGGAAAGCGAGGCCAGACTGAAGGGGGGCGGGGGGGGGTTCAAGTGGGAAGACGAGCAAACGCGCCTCAGGGTCCTAAAAGCCTCCATTTGCAAGGACGAGTGTACATGTTTGTTATTGCACTTTTAAACAAATACAAACATGTTTAAGAACATGTATTGAGAGAGAGAGCAAGAGACATGGAAAAGCTAAAAATATTGTTCAAACTATGTGTTTACAGTAAAAAAAAATAATAATAATTAGCATCTCAATAATCACTTCTATCAAGTATACATGAAAGTAAATCATATAGGATTAAAGACGATTTCGCATGAATAATCTTCGGCAAAAACTAGGCCAAGCTTGAAATACTTCCTGTTCCCAAAAACATACAAAATTGTGTGCTGCCTTCTAGTGGCCATTACACCTCAAATAAACGTGAGGAAGACCAAAATAGTTATAAATTGTACAAAACAAAAATCTGCAAACCCGGAACCCGCAACGCAACTCAATGTGCTTGGGCAAGCCCCAATTTAGAGTCGCATATGCTTTCAGCGTAGTACAGGGCAGGGTGTCCAATTTGGGGTCCAATCTGGACCGTGGGAATAAAGAATATATTGTGACTTTTCAATAAAAGTAGCTGCTGTGGCTATTTTTGTGTCCACTAGAGGTCGCACTGAAAGGAATACTCAAGGCAAAACACTTTGTTTGCAATATGTTTGGTATTCTGATGAATATTACGTTTGTTGAAAAAGAATGAAGCAAATGAAATCCATCGTTTTCATCCATCCATTTTCTGCCTCTGCTGTCCACTGAAATGGACGTCATTGTGCCCTCGGCCTCGCATTGCCAAAGTCAACTAATTAAAGCCGCAAAACAGGTGAGCTACGGCAATAATAATCGAGTCGCCGGAAAAGACAGCAACAGCAACTAAAGCTTTGTTTAAAGGTTTATAAGTACTGCAACATCATTGCTAAATCTGTCTATTGTTATGTAGTGCGCGTTAGCATTAAGCTACCAAACGTTTGTAAGAGTTCATGTGTTTGATTCCCGTTTGCTGTAAATGTTAAAACGCAACAGTTTGGACGAAGGTTTTGGATTTACTGCAACAAAAAATGCTAATTTGTCCACAGCATTTTGAATGACATGTTAGCATAAAGCTTTTTTTTTTTTGCTATCATGTGGTTTGGTCTTAAAATATACAAAGTTGAGTTGTGTTTTACAAGTAAGTTTGACATTTTTTTACTTTGCATACATTTATCTAATATATATTCATTTATCCGGCGCACGTATCAATCTGATCATCGTGACTTGCAAATTGCGTAGCGAGATGTTCTACGCAGATGTTTGCGCTCATATTTAACCGCTAATCAGGCTAAGCTTCCATTAACATTAAAGACGCGTGCTTTATGTCGTCTTTATCGTTGTTTTGTCATCCGTTTTGTTTCTTTACGAGCCAACGAGCCTTTCGGAGCAGGTTTCCCAGACGCCTTCTTCAGGCTCCATCTGTTTTGTCCGCAATATGACCAATGTAATGTTTGTGAACGATACGCACACGCACGCGCACGCGCGCACGCACGCACGCGACAGCATGATGGAGCGGCAGTAGCGGTGCCAGAGTGGATAAGCCAGCGGAGCAGAACCCAAGTGGGTGCGGGCCCCCGCCAAGCCCAGCCGGTGGCACGACCGGCGGCCAGCGATGACGGAGAGCTACAGATGAACTTGGTTCATTAAAACAAAATAACGGTTATAATGTCCATGTACGTAAATGGAAAGTAATGTAATAAAACAGCACAGTAACGTGTTGAAGCGTTCAGCTTTATTCAAAGTAAGTAACAATTGACAAATTCATTGTAATGAAATACATGGAGAAACAGTTGGTACATTAAAACAAAGTAAGCACATTATCCTCACCAAAAACAATCCACCACCCTCCAAGTTAATCTGTATCAGTTACAAACATTACAGCCGGTCGGTGATACTTTACTTGTACAAACCTGAGATTGTGCTCTCTTTTTTATTTACATGTATGAAGCTTATTGCGGCTACTTTGTTTTAATGCACCACTAAATTTGTCTTTATCTGTTGCACACATTCCAGCCAATCGACGAGACTCTGAATAACACCGAGTTTCTCTACAATTGTCTCGTTTTTTAGTTTACTCATTGTAGTTACTTTGTTTTAATAAACATTCATTTCTTTAAAAAGGTCATTTTTATCATTTGCAATCGCCGTAACTTTGTTTTAACAAATCAGAGTTTTTCCACAATTGCTCCCCTTTTTTTATTTACACCATTTGAGCAGATCAATTTGAATGAATCCTGTTATTTCTTCTTCTATCAATAAATATTCTAGCCAGCCCATCGCTGTTACTTTGCTTGAATTCAATTGACAAGTTGGCCCTTTTTTCAGTTACAGTCCCCCTAATTGTTACTTTGTTTTAATAGGACAGGGCTTTCAAAAAAGGCTCGCTTTTCTTGGTTCCCACGTATTGATCCAAATGTCAACCAACTTAGATCGATAAATATTTTTTATTCACATACATTGATCTGATTGTTACTATTTTTGCTCCGGTTCCATCCATCCATTTACTTTGTTTTAGGGAACCGGAGTTTTTCCTGAAACGCTTGACTATCAAATTCAAGCGCGCCACTAAAAAGTAGACCGACATTGGCCGCGGAATGTAAATGTACACTTCCCGGCTGCACCCCCTCAGGCAGATTCCCGTGCTGTGTGTGCGTGTGCGTGTGTGCGCGTGCGTGACTTTTATAGATTTGCGTCGGGCGTGTTGAACGTTGACGAGTGCGTGGGCTGCCGCTGACGGGGAAACAAACAAACAAACTCTCGGACTTTGTAAACTTTTCGAGGGTCGCTTGATATTCCGAACAAGTCAAAGAAAGTTTCCCCGCAACTCTCAACTTGCCGGCGGGATGCTAATGCTAAGGTCAGCACACACAACAACAAAAAAAAAAGGGTGTGTGTGTGTGTGCGCACACTTCAGCCCTCTGTTTTGGGTCATGGGAAAAAAAAAAAGAGTTTTGTATTATTCCAAGCAGTTGGACAACAATTTTGTATGCAATGGATTTAAATGGATCATTCGAATTATTTATTTACAGATTTATTATTTCAACTAATTGGTTGAGCAATTTATTCAAATATACCCCAAAAATCGATGTCATTATGAAGACAATTTTTTCAACAACAAAAAGATGACTAACTGTTCAATTATTAAAAGAAACCATTTTACATTCACAAATTGATTGAAAAAACATTGACATTTTTGTATTACATAGTTTGATACTTACACGCACACGCACACGCACACGCACACACACACACACACACACACACACACACACACACACACACACTTTTTGCGTCACGTGCACACCAGTGAGCGTCATAGGTCAATAGTTGAACCGGTGACAGTATGGCGTGGAGTGTAAGTGGCTCCGCCTCCGCCGCCTCATCCATATTGCATGAGCAGACGGCAACAAAGGCGAGATAAAGAGCTTCTATGAGGGCCCACAAAGAAGTCGCTTGATGGGGCCGGTCGGCGCGTGGGCGTCTGGTTCAACGGGCGCCGCAGTAGACTTTTAGCACGCACGCACGCGCGCGCGCGCGCACGCACACACCAACGCTGTGCCAGCTATAAGCAAAAACAGCCGAGTGACGTCATTTCTATAGTCCGCGCGTGAAAAGACTGGACCGGTCGCCAGGGGCATTCGGTGCGTATTCACATGCACTGTGACACTTTTTTCCTCATGTCATGTTACAGATTCATCCCAACATGGAATCCATTCTTACTTTTTTTTTCTTCAAAAATCCCAGTATGACAAAGTGAAGTTGTTGTTTTTTTGGGAAAGTTTTGCAAAAAAAAAAAAAAAAAAAACTAAGACAGAAGTCTCGGTTGTTTGAGTTATTTTGAATGTGCTCGCCACGCGAATCGTTGGATAATTTGCAACACCATCATATTGGACTGGGAGCGTTTGTAACGAACGTCTCCATCGGACTCAAGTCAGGGACGTTCGCAGAGTTACTCTTTTTCCAGTTTTCCATCCAGGATGTCTCCGAATATTGTTGCACTCATTCTTCCCTCAATCTTGACTAATCTGAAAATATTCCCACTTCATGATGCTTCATTCTCGGGACGACGCCTGGAATTCACGGCAAAAAGCTCATTCAATCTATGTCTCATCAGACCACAGATTTTTTTTCCAGTCCTGCTGGTTTGCAACTTCTGTGCTCACTCGAATCTTCAAAGCAGCGGATGTTTTTTTTAGTTTTGTGCCTGGAGATAATAATACTGTCTCGGATGGTTCATTTGACTTCATGTGCGATTCTGCTCTGACACGAGGATGGGGCTTTATATGAACGGGTGTGAGCCTTTCCAAATCATGTCCAATCGACTGATTGAGCTTAGTGGCTAAGGCTGTGAATACGTATGACTTGAAATCTCAGTTTTTTATTTTTAATACATTTATCCCAAAACTCTTTTTTTTTTCACGTTGTCATTTATTGGCTATTGTGTGTAGAATTTGGATTTGAAAAAATGAATTGATTCCATTTTGGAATGAGGCTGATACTTTGCGGATAGAATGAAGACAAACAATGGACTGGTCACTAGCCAAGTCAGGGCAGAAAAAGGCAGACAATAGACTGGTCGTCAGTTAACTCATTCAAACCCCAAAACGTGTAAATACGTTTTTTAAATATTTGTCATTCACTCCCAAAAACATATTTATATGTTTTTTGTTGTTGTTGTTTTTTTATGCAAAAGCATACAGAAGGCTTAGATCCAGCTTCTGGCATCAATAGGCGGCTTAAAGTAATGGTAGTTATAACAAAAACGGCCAGCAGGTGGCAGCAGAGTATAAGAGATCAGCCAGGGCCGTGTTGCAACAAGCTCTTTTTGACAGTTTAAATGGAGGAATGTGAATATTGATTAAAATGATCTTTATCAATCACAATATTCTGTGAGCTTGGCAACATCAGTCAAAGTCCAGTAAAACAGCCAGGAGCGAAGGGGATTGCTTCAGTGAAAATGGCTGCGAGTGAACGAGTTAATGTTAGGTCATGTTCAGACAAATGAGGGACTGGTCGCACCAGCCAGAAAGGAAAAATGGTTTTGAATTCCTCAAGCTTCCAAAAGAAGATGGCACGGGTCGCCGGTGTGACATTAAAAGGCGAGCGTCTAATACAAATGACCTTTTCGGCTTCTTCACCGTGAGTGCGTGCGTGTGTGCGTGCGGGCCTGCGTGCGTGCGTGCGTGCGTGCGCCAATCTGCTTATCTTCTCTGCGTGTCTGAAAAAAAGTCCAGAAAGCGCTGCGGATGCGAGCGACAGCGGCGGCTTGCAACTTCCTCGCCGTGCGTCCAATCTATTCTCATTGGTCACGGCTGACTGCTCAGAGCGTGTGACATCACCGTTTACACGCACACCCGCTCAACAGGATGCTCTCGGAATCAAGTTGGCGGCGCCTTAAGATGCGACTTGAATTTGTTCTCTGACCACGCTCGTATCTCAAGTCCTCTTTCCCCTGTTGAAAACTGTATGACTGATTTATTTATCCTGATATGATCGTCTGTCGGATACATGTACATCCTTTAGCGTAATGGCCATGGGTACCGTTTGCAATGTACAGGAGGTGGGATTCGAACCCGCGACCTCCTGGTTACTGGACAATGCCGTTTTTTTACCAACTTGGCCACGAAAGCAGCACCGGAGAGCGTTGACCGTTGAAAGCCGATCATTTTGACGTGTCAAGCTCTCGCTGTTTTCCAACATTCAGGTCCTGGCGCGCACGTTTCAACATGGCGGGGTTCCTTTCCCACCGCATGGTTTGCATCAGGCGGGCGTCGTGGGCTGATGGGAATCCGCTGGGGTCAAATTCCACAATTTCCTATTCATTTACGGCCAATTCCGCGCCGTTAAATGAAAGTGATGGCGGCCACGGCGCGCAGATTACTGCAGCGCAACGAGCTCTATATGTATTTATGCTCTGCATGAGCGTGTGTGTGTGGTGTTATTCATCAACGCCGGGGGGGGGGGCAGAAAAATGTGGAGTACAATGTGTGTGCGTGTCGTCGACAGCTGCGTGATGATAAATGCACTGATAGGCCATCTCGCTGAGCTTACACCCTCTAATTACTTTTTAATTGACAGCCATTAACGACGCTCGCTCCCAAGCCCGAGTACGCGCCCGCGACTGATGTGCTACCGGCCCTTTAAGAAGGCCCGCGTCGCTCTTTAGGATCAATTCCAGCGATATGAAAGGATCGTGAGAAAAAATGGAGAAACGCTGGAGAAACGAGAAGAGCGTGACAAAGAGCACACGAGGAGGAACATGCGAAATGCGAGGGATGACGACCACGAGCGGAAGAACAGAGAGAGGATCGTGAAAAGACGTACGGGAAGAAAAACACAAGGTTTGCAACACGGCAAGAACACCAAAGAACTAGAAAAGTGTTAAAATTCACACTTGGTTACTTTACTACTACACTTAACTCAATTTTATTTAAAAAATAATAATAATAAAAAAGAACCACAACTGAGACAAACTGAAATGAACTAAACATATACGATAACTAACAATTTACAACAAATGAAGTAAGAAAGTTAAAAAAAAAAAATGAAAAAAGAAATACACAAAAATAAGGGCTCAACTAAAATTGGTGCCGTGTCGAAGACCAGGGAATAAAAAATGTCAAAACGCTCAAACTTTAGTAAAATCTGAAAAATGATAAATGACAAATGACGAGGGATGCACAGAAATGACATTTTGGGGCCGAAAACGGCGAGACAAAAAAGAAGCCAATTTTTTATTATCATTGCATTTGTTATCATTAATTAAAAGTATAATATTATTCTAAAACATTTAGGCCTATTTCGCACGGGCATTTTAACAAAGCACAACATCAATTGAAATGCGTCCTCACCAGACGTCAGAGACGTGTTGGCGAACGTTACATTCAACACACCGAACGTGAGCAACTGAGCATTTTCTGGCCGTGCAAATTGCACTTTATAGTAATAATAATGTAAGCACTTAAAATCGGCACATTCGCATATTCACCAACTTTGGAAAATAAATCCATTTCTTCGCAGCAGCCAATCGGCTTTGGGAACGCGCTGCGAAGTCGCACGCGGCGTCCTGTACGGATCTGCAATCACGCGGAGAGAGTGTGGGAAGTGTTGACTTGTTTAAAACTGTTGCGGCCACCAGAATGCAGGTAAAAAAAGTGGTGGCGCTCGAGGGGCTCGTTTAAAGAAAAACAAGAAGGCGCTGCAGGAGAACGAGTGGCTCGCCTGCAGCGCAGTACTCGGCAGCGCTTTCTTTTTCGGTGGCCGAATATTCGGCGCGTCACTACAAATTACGTAACTTCAAATGCTTTGTATTTGTATTTATTTAAAATAACATTAGTTTTACATAACATTACTATATAGAGAGAGAGAGAGAGAGCGAGAGAGAGAGAGTTAGAGTTAGAGTTAGAGATAGAGATAGAGAGAGAGAGAGAGAGAGAGAGAGTTAGAGTTAGAGTTAGAGTTAGAGTTAGAGTTAGAGTTAGAGATAGAGATAGAGATAGAGATAGAGATAGAGATAGAGAGAGAGAGAGAGAGAGAGAGAGGGGGGGAGAGGGAGGGAGAGGGAGAGGGAGGGAGAGGGAGAGGGAGAGAGGGAGAGAGAGACAGAGAGGGAGAGAGAGAGAGAGAGGGGGGGAGAGGGAGAGGGAGATCGAGATCGAGATCGAGTTAGAGATAGAGAGTTAGAGTTAGAGTTAGAGTTAGAGTTAGAGTTAGAGTTAGAGTTAGAGTTAGAGTTAGAGTTAGAGAGAGAGAGAGAGATAGAGATAGAGATAGAGATAGAGTTAGAGATAGAGATAGAGATAGAGATAGAGATAGAGATAGAGTTAGAGATAGAGTTAGAGTTAGAGATAGAGATAGAGATAGAGATAGAGATAGAGATAGAGAGAGTTAGAGTTAGAGTTAGAGTTAGAGTTAGAGTTAGAGTTAGAGTTAGAGTTAGAGTTAGAATTAGAGTTAGAGTTAGAGTTAGAGTTAGAGTTAGAGATAGAGATAGAGATAGAGATAGAGATAAAGATAGAGATAGAGATAGAGTTAGAGTTAGAGTTAGAGTTAGAGTTAGAGTTAGAGTTAGAGTTAGAGTTAGAGTTAGAGTTAGAGTTAGCGTTAGAGTTAGAGTTAGAGTTAGAGTTAGAGTTAGAGTTAGAGAGAGAGAGATAGAGATAGAGATAGAGATAGAGATAGAGATAGAGATAGAGTTAGAGTTAGAGTTAGAGTTAGAGTTAGAGTTAGAGTTAGAGTTAGAGTTAGAGTTAGAGTTAGAGATAGAGATAGAGATAGAGATAGAGATAGAGATAGAGATAGAGATAGAGATAGAGATAGAGTTAGAGTTAGAGTTAGAGTTAGAGTTAGAGTTAGAGTTAGAGTTAGAGTTAGAGTTAGAGTTAGCGTTAGAGTTAGAGTTAGAGTTAGAGTTAGAGTTAGAGTTAGAGTTAGAGTTAGAGTTAGAGTTAGAGTTAGAGTTAGAGTTAGAGAGAGAGAGATAGAGATAGAGATAGAGATAGAGATAGAGATAGAGATAGAGATAGAGATAGAGATAGAGATAGAGATAGAGATAGAGTTAGAGATAGAGATAGAGATAGAGATAGAGATAGAGATAGAGATAGAGTTAGAGTTAGAGTTAGAGTTAGAGATAGAGATAGAGATAGAGATAGAGATAGAGAGAGTTAGAGTTAGAGTTAGAGTCAGAGAGAGAGAGATAGAGATAGAGATAGAGATAGAGATAGAGATAGAGATAGAGATAGAGATAGAGTTAGAGTTAGAGTTAGAGTTAGAGATAGAGATAGAGATAGAGATAGAGAGAGAGAGAGAGAGAGAGAGAGAGAGGGGGGGAGAGGGAGGGAGAGGGAGAGACAGAGAGGGAGAGAGGGAGAGAGATAGAGATAGAGTTAGAGTTAGAGTTAGAGTTAGAGAGAGAGTTAGAGAGAGAGAGAGAGAGAGAGAGAGAGAGAGAGAGAGAGAGAGAGAGAGAGAGAGAGAGAGAGAGAGAGAGAGAGAGAGAGAGAGAGAGAGAGAGAGACAGCAATATTGGCAGCATTCCCGCATTTGATTTCCTCCATTTTGACGCTGTGTTTGTCCTGTTCTGAACAAAGCCTTAATTAAATGTATAATGACTCAATGCAGCTGCGGAGTCGGGAGCCGAGTGCTCGACTTCGCTCATCTACAAATGCACTACTGATTAATTGCCTCGTCAATTGCAACCGGCAGGGAACAAGTTGGCTTGTCAAGAAATAATTCACATTGGTTAGAACTTAGAAATCTATTTGCAGGTACAGTAAGGAGTTCCGAGGCGTCACATTTGCGAACCTTCGTACTCTTCGCGTAAGTGCACACTTAAGCTTGCATGATCACTTTCAGTTTTTGCATCTACCGACCTCTCATGACACTTTTTTTTTTGGGGGGGGGGGGGGGGTCAATGAACCAAAAGAGGGCAACAAACTATTGTGAGCCCTCAAGAGATCAAAAGGTTATTTTGGCCTGGCAACGTACGAACACGTGTTTACACCCGGATAGCGAAACCTTTGTAAGGGAATACGTCGACCCAGAAGGTTCTGCTGGAACGGGTTTTTGCCTAACGTCATTGCGTCACAGTTTGCGCTCATTTCGGTCCCTCTTGGAACATGTTGTGGGAGGCCAATGAGGACAGGTGCCCGTACTACTGACTGGAAGGAATGAAAGAAGAAAGAAAGAAAAAAAAAAAAACGACTTTGCATCTCGGTGATGTCGCGAACATTTTTGGTTCTTCATCCATCACGCGGCAGCCGCTAATCCGCAGGATTACACGCTTCCTGACAGAATGTGAGGCGGGAAAAATAATATTCCGCACATGGCGCATGCCATCCATCAATAATAAAAAAAAAAGAAAAAAAAGAGAAAAGTCACAACACATTTTAGCTCTAAGCAACAATAAAATAGTTTTTTTTTTTTAAGGGATACTTTCAGCAGTAAGAAGATATTAATTTGATAATTCATTATTTTGCATGTGCAATTAATACCTAAAAACAAATCTTGCCACTTGCTGCCGACTGAAGAGGACATCACGCGTACTCAGGAAACGACCAATCATGGCTCAGTATGCTAACGTCACATGACCACAACAAGAAAACAGGTGAGCCGTTATTGTTCGTTATTTGTTTCCTCAGCACCTGTGATGTCATTTTTGCTCAACAGCAAGTAGCAAAATATGTTTTTAAGGATATGAATGGACCAGATGCCACGGAGGAGGCGGGACTTCCGACTTCCGGGTTTCCGGCCATCAACTTTTTTTGTTTGTTTGCGGTTTGCGACGTGCGGGCGCGTTCCCGCCGACGGGTGCGAGGCTGCGCGCGTGTCGTGTCCGTCTCAGTGTCCGAAGCATTTCAGAGCGCGCGGGTTCGGGGGCGCGGGGGTTGGGTTGTGCGGGTGTTGGAACGTGGCCGATGCGTAAAAGCCGGAAGTCCGTCTACCTCGTTTGTACATGAAAAATAATGAAGTTATCAAATTCATTCGAAAGAAAATATCCACTTTTTTACCACTGAAAATGAGACAAATATTCCTTTAAGTTTCTTTTTGCTTCAAATGAAGAAACTCACTCACGAATGTTAGCAAATGTAGAACATGACATAAATAATCCAACCTTCAAATCTAAACAATTTGGCCTTTAAGGTGGTGGCATTGGAATGTAAACAATATCACAATCTTAAACAATAATTCACTACTTCTCATAATCGACGTAAAAAACAATACTTTGACATCCTAAATTCTGAGAAGAAACGTCTTCCAAGAATTCACTGTAAACAAAATCAACATGAAAAATCACTCACTTGATTTTCCCGCAATGCATTTCCTAACGCCAACCAAAACCCAATTCAAACCCGAACTCTAAAACCAACTTTTGACCCTCGAAAAGAGGTTTGGACTCACGGGGACGACCAAAATGTCCCCACAAGGACACGTGGTCCCCACAATGATAATAAAAACACAGAAAATGGTCCCTATCATGTAATATAAACCCGCGCACGGACACGCACACACGCACACGTATACACACACTGAACGCTCAATTCGTCTTCTTTAGCTTCCATCGTCTCACACACACACACACGAACACACACGAACACACCCCAACACACACACTTGTATTCTCTGTAACTTGGCCCTTGATCACTGTAATCAAACACAGGCAGCATCGGCTTGAAGCGGCCGTAATTACGGCCTGCCCGGCACTGCGCCCCCCCCCCCCCCTCACACACTCACACTCACACACACACACACTCTGTTAGCCGTAGTAACGGACACTAATGAGTCCGATGAGACGAAGGAGGGAAAAACGGAGCTGAAATCTTCGCAGCAACAGAAGCGGCGTCGGCTGCGAGATGGGCGTCGGAGGGTGCGGGGCGGGCAGAGCGGCCCGAGTGACGCCAGCGACGGGTGGGCGGCGGGTTGCCAGGGCCCCCGCCGGAGATGTTGGCAGCTGTAGCCATGGCAACAAGCTCCCATGGCGTGCCGCCGCCGCCTGCCGCGCGCTAGGCGCGGCCAGCCAGTCAGCATTCTCGCTCGCATCGCTCCCTCCCAACGGATCTTCCTTTATTTGACATCGACACGTCCATCAGATGGGCGCGTCGCCGCCTGAGTTGCCGTTGTCGGAAGTTGGGGGTCAAAACGAGACCTCTGTGGTTGTTCTTGAGGACGACTGTGAGACTTTCTGTTTCTTTCAGACTTTTTCATGATAAAAAATTTTATGATAAATGATCAAATGTCAAACTTGGGCTGGATTTTCTAAAACAAAAAAGGTGGCTGGAAATGTTCCCTTCAAAACAAAATGGCCGCCTTCCTCGTCCTTTCAGGTATACGGTTGCTTCTTGGGACTTCCTGTGATTGCTGCAGGCGCGGATTGTCAACATTGAAAACGAATAACGACTAACAGCACACATGAAACGGCTTACAAGGTGCCAAACGACGACATTTCGCATGCTCAAGCCCATTTGCTGATATTTGGGGAAGTACAAAACATTCCACCCCCCCCCACTGGAAGAAATTGGTATTGGCAAGTTCACCCTCCAGGAAACAGGAAGTACCGGAGAAAAAATGTCATCACTCCACAATTGCACTTGAAAGTGAGGAAGCCCCCGGTCCAGATTGCACGTTTCCCATCTGCATTCGACAGAATCAGGGCCAAAGATTCTGCATTCGTTCAATGCTCAGCTCATTAGGACGGACGAAATCACGCACACAGCACGCACTGCGCGCGCGGAAATGACAATGTGAGCGAAAATGAGGGAATGTAGCGGGGGATGCAAAGATTGCGTCCGGAGAGCACGGCGCCGGAAACAATGAGGGGTGGGGGTGAGTGGGGAATGGAGGTTTGGGAGAATATGGGTTGGGGAGGGGTTGGGGGGGGGAGGGGGGGGACAAAGCAGGTGGTCCTGGTAATTGCCTGGGGAATATAATGAATGAGCAAAGTGCGTCTGACGGAATAGGAAATCGTCTCTATCTCCTCATTCCACCAGCTTCCCTTCCTCCTCACTCCACCCCCCCCCTCCCTCCATCCTCTCATTATCTCCCGCTCACTCTCATCCAGACCCCCACCCGCAACCCCCGCCGCTCTTATCCGTCTCCCGTGCACCCTTTTAAACATATCTCATAACCCCATCGTTTTCTTTTTTTCCCTCTCTTTCCGCCAACATTTTCTCTACCGCCGTGATAAACTCGAGCGACAACACGCGATGCTACATGCTACATGCTACATGCTACATGCTAGCTACATTCGACGCTGCGGCATTATTGAGTCTTTATGGGAACGGGAACCTTTCTGCTCATCGGCTAAAGATTTGATCAGGTGTATCACGTAGCGAGGAAAAGGATTTTCCCTCAGCATTGAAGACAAAGCAGGTTAAAGAACAATTGCACGTGTGTAAATGATTGTCTCTTGGCATTCACGCAATAAAAATAACAAAAACAAAAAACAAAAACAAACAAAAGGACTAAGTGGCATGAATGGAAATAGTCGTCCTTCAGCATTCACATGGAAAAAAAGAGTCAATGTGAAGACGTGAATGCTCATCTCTCAGCATTCATGCAATGAAGAGCACAAGCTACGGCATTGCTTGTGACTGTGAATGCTGCTCTCTCAGCATTCGATTTGAATTTTCATAAGAAATAGGTTGACACACAAATGGTGAAATGTGAATGGTCGTCTCTCAGCGTAGCAACAAAAACACTCAGAATGGCATGAGTAAGAATGCTGAGATCAGCAAAAAAAAACAAATGGGAGACTAAGTGACTGAATGTATCAAGTATCTGAATGCTCATCTCTCAGCATTGTCATTATAACAAAAAAACATGTTGGCATACAATTCCATCCAAGTATGACAAGGACGTCTCTCAGCATTCTCATGACAAAAACAATTTGACTCAGAAGGCATCAATGTGAACGCTCATCTCTCAGCATTCATGCAATGAAGAGCACAAGCTACAGCATTGCTTGTGACTGTGAATGCTGCTCTCTCAGCATTCGATTTGAATTTTCATAAGAAATAGGTTGACACACAAATGGTGAAATGTGAATGGTCGTCTCTCAGCGTAGCAACAAAAACACTCAGAATGGCATGAGTAAGAATGCTGAGATCAGCAAAAAAAACAAATGGGAGACGAAGTGACTGAATGTATCAAGTATTTGAATGCTCATCTCTCAGCATTGTCATTATAACAAAAAAAACATGTTGGCATACAATTCCATCCAAGTATGACAAGACATCTCATGACAAAAAACAATTTGACTCAGAAGGGCATCAATGTGAACGCTCATCTCTCAGCATTCAAAAATCATCTGTGACACACAATGCTGTGTTTTCAGCATTCAAACTCTCATGCTGATTGCTGGATGATGCACAATTACACAAGCGCCAACACTCATCTTGGCCTTCATGCAACAAACAGTAAAAACATTATTTGACAGAGAGCGCTCATCTCTCAGCATTGTCATTAGAACAAAAAAACATGTTGGCATACAATTCCATCCAAGTATGACAAGACATCTCATGACAAAAAACAATTTGACTCAGAAGGGCATCAATGTGAACGCTCATGTCTCAGCATTCAAAAATCACCTGTGACACACAATGCCTGTGTTTCAGCATTCAAACTCTCATGCTGATTACTGGACGATGCACAATTACACAAGCGCCAACACGCATCTTGGCCTTCATGCAACAAACAGCAAAAACATTCTTTGACAGAGAGCGCTCATCTCTCAGCATTCACACTACAGTGACAATGTGCAATTTGATATGTGCCATCGCTCACCTTTCAGCAGGCATAATATTAAAAAAATATATATTCAGACAGCAAATGTAGCACGTGTGCAAATGTTCATCTTCCAGCATTTCAGTAGTGACAAGAATGCTTTTTTTGGAACTTTCAATTCTTCGAGGGTAATTCTGAAATGTTTTGAACGCACAATAGCATTCATTTCAAACAAACCGTTAAGTAGCCATCTTCATTTGAGATTAATGAAGCAACTAGTCCCAACTTGGCCCATTTTTGCGCGTTTCCACTGACCTTTCTTGGCAATCTGGTGCGAATCCAATCTGGACTCGTTCCCGAGTTGTGGTTAACTCTGTGAGCTCCTCCTTGAACAAAACACAACAAAACAAGACTCAAACTCATGGAAGGTGGACTCACGCCTCCAATGGTTACACCATGTAATGTCACTTTGTTACTGCCACCTACAGCACTGGAGTGGAATTGCATCCACAGCAACCAACGCTTGGCACGAGAACAGCGATTCCCAACCACTGAGCTGTCTAAAATGATCGATTTAACTTCATTGGTCCTGAAAAATAATACAGTTGAGTGTTGAAAATCTGCCTCTCGAAAGAAAGCTTGTAATTGCCTACTGCTGCACAAGGATAAAGAACTACTCGTGTCTAAACAAAACTTCTTCAACTGACCTTAAGTCAAGTCTTCCAATTTTCTGGTGTCAGCAGGACATCATGATGGCTGACATTTTGGAAGCTGTTAAATTTGGGATGTCCAGTAGTCAGGTTTTGAAGTTGTGTTACTTTTTTTTTTTTCCTTTCTTGGATCTTGGTGCTTATTATTTTTTTATTCTTTGTAGGACGAGACGCACTTTTAAGAAGCTCGCAGCTGGACAACAAGCACACAACAAAAAACCAAAGAATGCAAAAAACTTTGTCAACATCTTCCGCCGCTGCTAATCAAAGCAAGCTGAGGTCGGAGGACACGCAAAGAAGTGGGCGGCGGCACGTTGTCCTGGTAACGAGATGTTCCGACCACGCGTCGATGGAACGCGCTCGCTGGCACCCCCCACCCTTGCTACCAGTTGCCTCCTCAAATGAAGGCGTGACGTTGGCGCAGGGTGGGGGGGGGGGGGGGCGGTGGGAGGTCCTGTCCCCACGGGGGGGGGGCGAGGTCGGGGGTTCAAAGTAACAATTAGGTTTTCAGTAAATCCCGTTACCGCTGCTCACGTGTGCCGCTAAAGGCAAACTCATTAGTGTGCCCTGTCACAGCTGGAAAGGTGGTCGGCGACGGGGGTGGGGGGGCGGAGGCGGTGGGCTGGGCGGGGGCCTCACAGACCCTTTTTTTCTTCTCCCCATCTTCAGCCCAGGATTTAATTAAAGCAGTTGGAATGTCCGCAGGGTGATTCTCATCATGTCACCGCGTCTCTTTCTGCCGTCCTCCGGAGGTTAATATAACTAATCCAAAGCGCCGTGACACCCGCCCGCCCCCGCAAATGCGCCCCCCCCCCCCCCCCCCCCCCCCCCCCCCTTCAGTCCCTCAGGGCCTTTTCTCAATAATGCAAGGCTTGCTCGTGGACATCGCGATGTTCAAGGCCCGTGTGGCTCAGCTTTCACTGCATTCGGGATTTCAACAGCAGTCAAGGCGGTTCGAGAGCAACGGTGCCAGGGCCGACAACGCGCGAACATTGGTTTTCCACCAATGGTAAATTCGGTGAAAAACATTTATAAATAATCATCAACAAGAGTGTTAAATGGTGAACTTTGGGAACACAACAGATGCTTACAGATGAAAACAGTCGGTGAACAGAGGCATCGTTTGCAATGAAGCAAGGCAGGCCCATTGCTTGGGGGCCCCCTTAGCCAGCAGGGGCCCCCAAGAGGGCCAACGGATTTGACACAAACCGCATATCCTTCACATTCGCAGTGCAGCAATGTCAATTGACCGTCTCAAATTCCCTCAGTCCGGTGGGGTTTTTTTTCTTGAAAAAATTATAATAATAAAATTAACATTTTAACGACCATGTATAAATAAGTATGGTGATGGGGTTTTTTTTCTAAGCGGCCATGTATAGTAAGGCTTGTTTAAAAAAAAAAAAAAAAAACGAACAAATAACCATGTAAGGCTTTTTTTTTCTTTTTTTCTTTTTAACAACCATGTATTTATAGTAAGGCTGATTTTGTTTTTTTAAATGACCATGTATATATAGTAAGGATGTTTTGTTTTTGTGGGGGTTGCGGGGTGGGGGGGTGCTCTCCTTCGGTCTCTTGAGGCCTTCCCTGATTTTATGTTTTTTGGATTTGTTGGGGTCTGGATGTTTCTTGGGTTGGGGAGGAGTTCTGGTGGGGGGTGTCTGGTCGGTGCTGGATTTCACCTTCCTTGGTTTTCTTTGGTCCCCTCGGTCTCCTGACGGCGGTGTTCGGTTTAGGTGAACGGTATGAGATTTTTTCTAATAGGTTTTTTGGTGAGCTAACAAATACACGCACGCACGCACGCACGCACATACACATACTCACCCACACACACACACACAAAATAAAAAAAATAAAAAATAAATAAATAAAGAGCAATGATGATGACATTTCCGAATGAACAATACTGAGCTCTTTATTAAAAAAAAAAAAAAAAAAAAAAGGAAAACTGGGGTCCACTAGTCAGCAATAGTGTCCAATGACATACATTGGTGTCGAGTGGGTGAACAGTGGTTCAAACATTGGCGTCCGCTGTTGAACATCGATGCCGACTGGCGAACATCGGTGAGCAAATTGTGTCCTCTGGTGAATACAGATGCGTTAGTGTCAAAAGGGAAAAAAGGGTGAACACGGGTCTCCACCAGACCATCGGCTAACCTTTGCACCAATAGTTGCCACCCTGCGAGTGAGTGTGCGCGCACTAATGAAGATGGGGACGCAGACAAGTAGCAATTAAAAACCGTCGGCGAGCGGCAGCGTTCCACAGCTACTTTGCCGACAAGAGCAATTAGAGGGTTGGTGGGCGTGGCAGCACTCAAACGACCTCACGTGCGCTTCTCTTCATTGTGTGTGCACGCCAATTAAAGGTGTACTCCAGACACAATGACGCAGCATGCCAACGTTTAGCCGAGGTTAAATATCCTACTGCCGCCGTGAATCACCTCCGGAAAAAAAAAAAACATTTGCCGCTTTTTGAATTTTTTTCTGAAAAGTCTTTTGAATTTTTATGACTGCAGCAGACAAGTCAAATGAGAATAATCAGAATGTCACGCACGAGCAGTCTGACGCTCCTCAACACCTCTTCCATTAAAAACCTGCAGGAAATTAGAAGAAGAAAAAAAAAAATCGCTAGCGCAACAAGTTTATGATGCTTATTCTTGCCAACGGGGACGGAGTGAAAAAGGTGAAAAACATTTGGACGCGGATGAAGGAGAAGTATTTGGGTCAGGTGAAGGGAGGAAAAAGTGAGAGAGAAGGATGAAAGGAAGAGAAGAAAAAGAAATGAATCAGGAAGTAAAGACGAGATGCTGAGTCAAGATGAAAGGCCGGTCTTTTGGGAACCAAATAATGGTGACCAATGCATTTCCTCTCTCTTTCTGCCTCTTCACTTTGAAGTTGTTGTTTTTTTTTAAACTTTTTTTTAATGACACCTCCCACCAGCATCATGCCTTCAACTATCACAAGCCTTGAGTTCCTCTCCAGTCCTGCAGGTGGTGATAGTGCCCCCACTGTCTGGCAAAACCATACGACGAAGCGCTACCTTAGCTTGAGCTAAGCGTGTCGCAGTGCTACGAGTGACCAGAAGGGGGAAAATTATCGCAAGCACACCTTTCACATTGAGATGACAATTGATGGTCAAGTCTGATTGATTGAAAGGCGTGGGAAAAAAGGAAGCCAATTCAAAAAAAAGAATATTTTTTTTTAAATGAGGTGTCCATTGGTGAACGTCCACAGGCGAAAACCACCCGTTGGTGAAAATTGTTATCCACTCGTGGCCACTGATCAATACTGGATGGAGATTGAGAATCCCCTCTTATGTTTGGATCAGACCAGTGAGAGGAGAGCAGAATTTTTGTCTTCATGAGATCAAATTCCATCCTTCGGGGACAATCACAACAATGGCGGTGGCGGGGCGGGGTATACACTGGGGGGGGGGGGGGGGGGCACTCAGGATAAACAGCACCAATCAAAAAGGGGATGTGGCGGTAATGAAGACTAAGGCGCTGAGAGGCCAGGAGCTTTTAAGGAGCGCTGAGCACTTCGGAACCTTCTCGTTCCGTCTTCCGGCGCTCACCAGATTAGCCCGCCTCGTCTCTATGGAAACACACACACTTTTTTTACTTTCTTCACTTAGAAAAATGAATCATTTAAGGGCAACTTGTATGGAGGTAAATTTGGTGCAAAACTAACTTGTGCAACAAAATTTGTACCTGTAGAAAAAAAGTCTAAATTTGTATCTGTAAAAGTCATGATATGTATCTGTAAAAAAAATGTGTGCCTGTAAAAAAACCCTTTTGTATCTGTAAAATAAATTTGTACCTGTAAAAAAAAAAATGTGTATGTGTAAAACAAATGTGTATCTGTAAAAACAAATTTGTACCTGTAAAAAAAAAAAAATGTGTATGTGTAAAACAAATTTGTATCTGTAAAAGTCGTGATTTGTATCTGTAAAAAAAATGTGTGCCTGTAAAAAAAAACTTTTGTATCTGTAAAAGAAATTTGTACCTGTAAAAAAAAAAAATGTGTATGTGTAAAACAAATTTGTATCTGTAAAAACAAATTTGTACCTGTAAAAGTCATGATTTGTATCTGTACAAAAAAAAATTTGTACCTGTACAAAAAGTATAAATTTGTATCTGTAAAAGTTGCGATTTGTACCTGTAGAAATGACAACTTGTAGTCAAAGAAGTCGCCACTAGGAGTCACAAGTGGGTTTTCTGCTGCTGTCCAGTGACGTGAGTTTTGCCCCATTTGTCTCGCTACAAAAGGTGCAAAACTGATTCGTACTTGTAGAGCGCCGTG
Source organism: Leptonotus elevatus (assembly GCF_054856555.1). NCBI lineage: Eukaryota > Metazoa > Chordata > Actinopteri > Syngnathiformes > Syngnathidae > Leptonotus > Leptonotus elevatus. Next base: position 1,512,377 of record NC_141255.1, read on the forward strand.
ATTTGTACTCGTAGAAGAAGAAGGCGGGCTCTGGAGGAATTTGGGCGGGCTAAAGCTCAACCTCATTGGTTGAGCGAACGACCGTGGGTTGAACTCAAATGACGCCCATAAATCCGCGATTCCAAACAGAGTAGCCACACTAGTTTACGCGTCATTTTGGAAGAAGAGGACGTCCCAGGCGTGAAAATTTCAACATGGTTCAATATACGAACAGCTTAAACGTTGGTTGACATGCAGAGCACTCCAAGTGGGCAGAAAGAAAGAAGTTTTAGTACGAAGGTAAGATTTATTGTACGAACATAGCTCGTAATCCGGTGCTAGCTAGCTAGCTAGCTAGCTAGCTCATCTCATGTTGTTGTCACGAAAACTGAACACATTGAAGTCACGATTTGTATTCCAAGATTTGAAGCCTACCAGTGTAAACATACGATCAATAGCTTGTACCTGTAAAAAAAAGAAAAGAAAAAGTGGACAGTACTCAGCTACTTGTATTTGACTAACATTATATTCAAGCATCTGTACTCTTACTATCATAATAAAATGAAAACAAAACGTTTTTACTGTGAGTGGATCTTTAAGCCGCTGCAGGTATTTCACCAAACTGTCAATGCATTTAAAAAAAAGAAAATATGGGCATGTGGCTCTTGATACCTTTGCTGTTTTCTTGTGCGTGTTTTTTTTTTTTTTTTGAAGTATCGACTAACATTCTGCCAATAAGCAACGGCTTCTGAATGTTTATAGTGTAATGCTGCGGTACATAATGTATTTAGGTATTTAACAAAGGTGGGTAGTAACCTGGTGGTTACTGGTGTCCGCTAGTAAATACTGGCATCCCCTCATCAGCGCCATCTACTGGCGAACGGAGAAATCTTGGCGAACTTCCACTGGTGAGCACTGGTATAATATATAAAAATAGCAACGGTTGCTTGCGAACACACAAGAATGTCGTCCGCTCATTTTCGCTGGTGTCCTTCTGACAATATTCTTGCCGTTTCCTGGTGATGTTCCACCGTGAATTAGGAATGCGTAGCAGTGCCCCGCGGCCGTCATACACATACTCACCCACACACACAAAAAAATAAAAATAATAATATATATATATATATGTATATATATATATATATATATATATGTATATATATATATATATATATATATTAAAAAAAAAAAAAAAAAAAAAAAGAGCAATGATGACATTTCCGAATGAACAATACTGAGCTCTTAAGGAAAAAAAAAAAGGAAAAAAAAAAAAGAAAAAAAAAAGAAAAAAAAAGAAAAAGAAAAAAAAAGGAATGCGTAGCAGTGCCCCGCGGCCGCGGCCGTCCCGATCCGGCGGTCACTCGCTACCAAATATCCGACGGCAGCTCTCTTGAAGAACTCCGGGAGCAGCCGGCAGAGGATCGGAGGCAGCCAATCAGAACGTCTCCACACGTCACGGATCGCAGCGCCGTCTGGCCCGCTCGCGCAAGTGTCCGGCCTGCTCCCCGCTAATGCCGGACCCTCCCGTCCCGATCCCGCTAAAGCCCTCCCGTCTACTCCTCGGTCGTCGCTCTCGTATATATTTCATCAGCGGCTATCTCTTCTCATTTTTCCACCTCTGCGCCTTTTGCACTTATTGGCTATGCCGGCGAGCCGCGAGATAGGCCTCGGCGGCGGCGCAGAAATGGACTCTTTCGCGCCGCTGCCCTGTGCTGAATGCTAATGCGTGAATGTGTGTGTGTGTGTGTGTGTGTGTGTCTGTGTGTGTGTGCGTCGCATGATACAAAACATAGGCCAGGCGACGGAGCAAATTAGACGAGCGGGAACATTAAGTGCTGTCAACCATTTTTTGACGGGGCACACGCCGACGCCGAGAGTCACATTACGGACCGCATTTGCAACTTTTTTCTTCCTTGAGCCCAAAAAATAAGAAGAAGAAAAGAAGAAAACATCCAGAGAAGCAAAGCCATCAAGGTTTTACTTGTGAGTTTAATTCGCATTGTTGCGCTAAAAACCTGCTGTAGAAAAAGCCAATTACACCAAAAATACCATCAAAATGTTTTGTTTTGTTTTAATATGGCGGCACGGTGGCTGACTGGTTAGCACGACCGCCTCGCAGTGCAAAGGTTGTGAGATCAAGTCCGGGCTTCGGCCTTCCTGGGTGGAGTTTGCATGTTCTCCCCGTGCTTGCGTGGCTTTTCTCCGGGTACTCCGGTTTCCTCCCGCATTCCAAAAACATGCATGGCAGGTGAATTGGACACTCCAAATTGTCCATAGGTGCGATTGTGAGTATGGTTGTTCGTCTCTGTGTGCCCTGCGATTGGCTGGCAACCAGTTCAGGGTGTGCCCCGCCTACTGCCCCGAAGCCAGCTGGGATAGGCTCCAGCAACCCCCGCGACCCTTGTGAGGACAAGCGGTACAGAAAATGGATGGATGGATTAATATGGAAAATGGAGTAAATGGATATAAACTCAACTGAAGATATGAAACTGATTTTGCAATGTTCGACATTCGCCGCGACTTATTCATGATGCAGTATTAAATGCTATCGGTTTGATTTTTTTTTTTTTACGCAAAATCATTTTCCAGCGGTGTAGTTTCAGCAAAAAATCCTGAAACCCAAAAGTTCCACATTTCAGCACTCCGCTTCCAGGAGCTTCACGTTTTTTTTTTTTTTTGCTCAGCACTCTTTGTGTGTGGACATACCGACAGGGAAACGGGTATTGAAATCAAATTTCCCAAGATAGAATTGGTGAAACAGGTGTGACCAAAAAGGTGTTTGTTGTTGTTGTTGAAGAAGCAAGATCTGAGGGACGCCATCAGCGGGTCGAGTATTGGTCCAAACGCCCCATTTAGCCGTCAGCGCTTCACCTTGAGACGCGCTTAAATCCACGACGTTTATTTATTCCCGCGCTGCAAATTGCTTTTTGCAAATGGCGACACTACCCCCCCCCCCCCAAACACCCCCACGATAAATACTATGTCAATGGCGCTGTTAATAATCCTTTTGTTGGCTTGACCATGAGCTGTGCGCTGCCGCCTGTTGGCTTGATTCAATTACGGCGCTTGGGGGAGGGCGCGGGATGTTAATGGCATTCAAATTGATCATCGCCACATGTTGGCGTGCCGATGCGGCCCACCAGGGAGTGTCGCTAATGAAAAGATGAGCTCGGCCCAAACGCCGCACCGCCGCCGCCGCCGCGGCCGCCGCCGCCGCCGCCGCCGCGGGTCTACCACAACATCGGCCACTGCAACAACGCAGCAAAACTAAGATCCAAAAACGATGGTGGCATAACAACAGTGGCACATCATGAAAAAGCGGCCGCAGAAATAGTGTTAAAAAACCACAACAATGCTGCTCCGGCACAGCTGCAACCATTTTGCCTCTACAATTGCGCCACAATGATTGTACCACAAAACACTTTGGCAACAGCATCGCCACAACAATGGCGCCAAATGCTGCTTGAACAGCACCGTAGCAGCAAAACAAGGCCGCCGCGACCAAATTTTGCGGTACAACTACACGCCAAACACCGCCACGAAATCGCACACAATATCACCACAACAGTGCTGCTGCAATAACGGTGCCGTAAAAACGCCTCTGCAACACAGCGCCATCGCTACATCGTCGCCACAACATCACTGGAGCTGCGTTGAGATGCCGCAATACGACCACTGCAAAAAAAACACAGACAAAAAACTCACCACAACATCCCCAGAAAAATTCCACCAGAATAAACGCATCGACGACGGCAAAAATACCGTGAAGAATTAATGCTGCTACAACATTTTCACCATAACCTCATAGCCAAACTTGGCGATAACAACGCTGCTGGAACAAGAAAAACAACATTGGGACAAAATTGCTACCAAAACAATATTGCTGTAACAAATTCACCACGACAACATCGTCAAAACGCCATCAAATAAAAAAAAATAAAAAAAAATAAAAAATAAAAAATAAAAAAAATAAAAAAATAAAAATAAAAATAAAAATAAATTTTTTTTAAAAAAAAAAAATAAATAAAAAAAACAAAAAAAACCGCCATCACAACGCAGCTGCGGGGAGCAAAGAGGCCGCGTCATCAACACCGCAAGACGGCAGCCAAAACAAGATGGCTGCAACAACACCATCATCATAACATAGATGCCGCAATAATGTTGCTAGTGCATTCCACAATAATGCTACGGCTAAAACACAATTTCTTGGCTTAAACTGCGTCACTGCAAAAAAAAACGCTGCCTCAATATACCTTCTGGAGAAAACAATTTAGAACAGCACCGCGCCAGCGCCGAAACAACGCCAGAAGAAAGACGCTGTAATCGAGCCGCGCGGACAAAGACGCCACAACGAGACAGCGAGCTCGTCAAAACGGCAACTTACCTGCAGAGGCCAAAACTTTCCCGCAGCCGTTAGCAAGGAAGCATCAGGAACACCCAAGTAAGCAACTTTGGTGGCTTTCATTAGCGCTAATGGCCCTCCGCTTCCCCCCCGCAGGACGTCGCCATAAAACCAAACGGTTGCCAAACTCAATTCCAGCCTAGCGCTCTGGTGCTAATGGCGCTAACTCTTAATCAGCACAGCGCCAGTTAAGCTGACTGCACTCGCGACGTGAGTGGACCTTTAAAATCAGCTTACGCGGCGCTCAAATCCCGTTTGCCTATTCAGTTTGCTTTTTGATTCCATGCGAGGAAGAGCAGAAGTTGCACGGCAGATGTACGGAATGCAGTACAAACGCAGAATACCAAATATTCGCGGATGGCAAAAAGATGTTAAATGCATTGTTACAGGCGACATTACAGGCGGAGTTTCAGCCCCCTTTTCTGATGGTGTTACATCCTAACTGACGTTACAGCTGCCATTTTGTTTGCGGCTACAGGCGAAATTGGCTAAGGCATTAGCGGCGGTTTTAACGAAACGACATTTGCCGTTACCAGCGCTGTTGCGGGCGGTATCGCAGGAGTGTTGCAAAGGGTGAGACAGGGTGCGTTAGGGTTCGCCATGCAGCTGTCATTACAGATGCGGCCAGTACCTTTTTACGGGTGACATTTCAAATGACATTACGGCGAGTATTTCAGGCGGCGTTACAGATGCTGTTTTACGGACGTAACGTTTACAGTCGGAAATACTGCCACAGTTATTGCCGACGTCTCGGGTGGTATAGAAAACGTTACAGGCGGCCGTTACGTTAAGTGCGGTGTTACGTGCGACTTTAATGACAGCCTTACCGGCGCTCTTACATTTTGCGCTACGGAGTGTAACGGGGGCATTGCAGGTGCCATTTGGGTGGCGTTACAGGCTGTCTTCAGGAAGTGATTTTTTGGCATCACCGGAGCTTTTCTCGGCGGCATTACGGGTGACATTCGGCGTGGCGTTACGCGGGGCTTTAATGAAACGGCGTTAAAGGTGGCCTTGCGGACAGCGCGTCTAATCAGGTGTCGTCATGTGACATGAGCGATGGCGCGGGTGTCTCATAAAGCGCTTTTACGTGACGTGCCGCTCAATGATAGCAATATTGCGGAGTTTATGAGAAAATAATGATTTCTTCATGCAATTTATGAGCGGCAGGCGGGGAGGAGGGATGGTAAGAAAAGGGGCCGCAGGGAGAGTTGGAGGGGGGGGGGGGGGCGGGGGGGGGCTTAATGCGAGCGACATCAGCATGAGAGTAGAAGAAGGAGAAAATGAGGATGAAGAAGAAGGAGAAAAGCTGACTTTAATTTGTTTTCTCCTCTGGGGAGCAACAGACGTCCGCCATATTAGGCCACGTAGTCCATCTTGTGAGCAGAGAATGGACCAATTAGTGCAGCCGGAGCAAAACCAAACAAAAGAATCAAAGGCGATCAATAACAAACATTCACGAGCACAGAGGCGCCAATCGATGGCGGAAGTGGTCGGCAGGGTGGTGGGAGGAACGCTACGGGAGTCCAGGGGTCGCCGTTAAGCCGCCGGTGCCTCAGCGCGACTCTGACTGAGACTATGCTAATGAAGGGAGCAGTTTTTCAAGTGCAACCAAATGGGCTCGAATGATTTCCATTACGGACTTTCTGTCTCTTTTGACGTTGATTTCCTGTCCCTCGACCACTGACATCTTATCAGTAGGCCCAGACTTCCTGTTTCCATTGTAACACTTCCAGGTATCCTTACAATTACTTCCCATTTCCACTACACCGACTTCATACAATCACTTCCTTGTTTTATGACACTGACTTCCTGGTTCCGTTACAATAACTTCCTTGTTTTATGACACTGACTTCCTGGTTCCCCTACAATAACTTCCTTGTTTTATGACACTGACTTCCTGGTTCCGTTACAATAACTTCCTTGTTTTATGAAACTGACTTCCTGGTTCCCTTACAATAACTTCCTTGTTTTATGAAACTGACTTCCTGGTTCCCTTACAATAACTTCCTTGTTTTATGACACTGACTTCCTGGTTCCCTTACAATAACTTCCTTGTTTTATGACACTGACTTCCTGGTTCCCTTACAATAACTTCCTTGTTTTATGACACTGACTTCCTGGTTCCCTTACAATAACTTCCTTGTTTTATGACACTGACTTCCTGGTTCCCTTACAATAACTTCCTTGTTTTATGACAATCACTTCCTGGTTCCATTACAATCACTTCCTTGTTTTATGACACTGACTTCCTGGTTCCCTTACAATAACTTCCTTGTTTTATGACACTGACTTCCTGGTTCCCTTACAATCACTTCCTTGTTTTATGACAATCACTTCCTGGTTCCGTTACAATCACTTCCTGGTTCCGTTACACAGACCTCCCTGACTTCTTTTTTTTTTTTTTGTAGTTCTTGATGATGCTGTGAATAACAGGCTCATTAAGCAGACGACGGCAATAATAATAATAACAATCATCATTTAAAGTGATCATTTAGTCGCTGTCATCAGCGTCATCAATCATACTCGGCGTTGACAACACGCCGACCCATCTGGCGACCGCTGTCATTAATCAACGCCGGCGTGGAGAGAGCGAATGATCCGCACCTGTCCAACATGGTCCGGGGATCGGGGTGCCTCTCCGGGGGTCCCGACTCTGCGTATAAATCCATAAGTGGCGTGCTACCCCGCGGCCGACAGGAAAAACACAATAAAGTGCGCTCATCTTTTATGCATGACTCTCCCGCACTCGCTCTCTGCGCGCCGTATCAATCATCGCGGCGACACTGCGGGGCAGCACGGCAGGCGAGAAATAGACACGGTTGTGCGACAAAGCAAAATGAAGACCCCCTTCTCTTTTTTTCCCCCTCTCACTTACTTAGGTTTCAATTGCGTCTGCCCTTCTGAGCGCCTCCTCCTGGCAGGAAAACACAAACAAACACGAGTACAAGTCACCTGCTAGCATCTGCCAGCTGCACGTTAGCATGTAGCATGTAGCTTACCGCTAACGAAAGCCACAGGGCGTAAGGATCCCTGCAAACAAACCAAAATGGCAGAAACGAGTACAAGTCACCTGCTAGCATCTGCCAGCTGCACGTTAGCATGTAGCATGTAGCTTACCGCTAACGAAAGCCACAGGGCGTAAGGATCCCTGCAAACAAACCAAAATGGCAGAAACGAGTACAAGTCACCTGCTAGCATCTGCCAGCTGCACGTTAGCATGTAGCATGTAGCTTACCGCTAACGAAAGAATTTTCAAGGATGCCTTCAAATGGGGCAAGACTCGATACGGTTTTTTTACTTCTTCCTACTCCCTTTTGAACATGTAAGCCCGTGCTTGAAGGATGATTATATATATGTAAAAAAAACAACTAAATATTTTTATTTTCATTGGAGTATTTCTGTTGCTGGTTTCTTGTTCAATAAAGAAACAAACAAGCCCTAAAATCGTCGCAATTTTTAAGATATGACTTATTGAAACTTTTTTTGTGCATTTGTGCCGTATCAATCATGACAAACATGCTTAGCAAATTTTTGGGCTGCTACGTCAAATGGGCAGCTGCGGATGAATTTTGAAATATTATTCAACTATCCTTGAAAAACTGTCAATCAAAAGTTTTTGTTGTATTTCGGGGCACGGCCTTACTGACACTTTTTTTGTGGGTCTAAACACACCTTCCAAATTGAACATGTTGCAGGGCCAGCATTTTTAAACCATTCAAGGGGGCGCTATGGGGGCTGGTAATAACATTTTCTTTTCTTTTTTACACAAATGAATAATCCTCCACGTTGAGAGGAACCAGTTGAGGTGGCTGAGGCATCCAAACCAGATGCCCCAGCCACCTCAACTGGTTCCTCTCAACGTGGAGGATTATTATCCCCGGGGAGGCGCCCAGGAGGCATCCGAACCAGATGCCCCAGCCACCTCAACCTCTAACGTTGAGAGGAACCAGTTGAGGTGGCTGGGGCATCTGGTTCGGATGCCTCCTGGGCGCCTCCCCGGGGAGGTGTTCCGGGCATGTCCTACCAGCAGGAGGCCCCGGGGACGACCCAGGACACGCTGGAGAGACTACGTCTCACGGGCTGGCTTGGGAACGCCTTGGGATCCCATCGGAGGAGCTGGCTGAAGTGGCTGGGGAGAGGGAAGTCTGGGCTTCCCTGCTAAAACTGCTGCCCCCCGCGACCCGACCCCGGATAAGCGGAATTGAAGACGGAACGGAACGGAACGGAACAAATGAATAATAATAATAATTCCTTACACTTGGAAGCGCCTTTCAAGACCCTCAAAGACACGGATGGATGAAATAACCTTATTTGTTTGTACAGGTCTATCCAATCGGGTAGAGGCGACCATTCTCCCTCATCTTGATGTCACCAAAGAGCTGCGACATGAAACAAAAAGCCGTTAAATCGCTTGTCACCTTTTCAACGGAAAAAAAGCAAGTGTGGCGTTTAAAAAGCAGCGATGGCGGGCAGGCAGGCGGCAGGTAATAACAGAGGAATGAGAGTGACAAATACTTGAACAAACAGGAAGACAGAGAGGAAGTGAAGACCAATGTCGACCAATTGGAGAGAACCAGGAAGTCGTGTGATCGCCACCGTCGTTGCCTGCGTCGTGATCGACAAATGTGCAAAAGGCATATTTGTTGCTCATATGAATTGGCTCAAAGAAAGGCAACAATAACATAAAAAAACGACATATGATAATAAACAAAAAAAAAAAAAAAAATGAAGGAAATTCATTACAAGGATAACAACATTAGAAAGAAAGCAAAAAAGACTAAAATATTAAAAATGTTTACTTAAGTATAAAAACACTGATATGCTCCCGTCATTTTGTTAAGAAAAATGTGAATACACAAGTATTGCAATAACATTTTCGGGAAACGATGTTGGTGATTTTTATTTATTTTATTTTTTAGGTTGATCAAATCATAAAATAAATGTAAATTTACAGCAAGTCATTGCCTGTAAGTTCTGTCATTTTATTGAGCTTTTTGTGGTTATTAACTTCAATTTCTTCATTGAAAAAAACCCACAAAATAAATGAAAATACTCAAACGTCGTCTATTTCCTGATTAATAACATTCTCTACATTTTGTTTAGCTTCTGTTGCTCCGATTCACCTTGTTCGCTGCCAATGCCGACACCGATAACTCGAGTTCAGTATCTGCCGATACCGATAGCGATCCAACGCACTCCAACTTTGTAAATGCTGGCAATAATAATAATAATAATAATTTACAAAAGATGTAAATTGGTAACACAAAATATAAAAATAATCAGGAACAAAACCTTTTTGCTCAATCTAAGTTATTTTCCAATATCGGGCCGTAAACAAGTATCGGATTGGAGCATCCCTAATAGAAAAAAAAAAGCTGTTCATCAAACTTGTAATTATATAATAATAATAATAATAATATACAGTATATATTAAAAGTGCTGTACAAATTAAATATTTCATCATTTAAAAATTATGTCATTTTGTTGAGCTTTTATGGTTTAAAAAAATTCAAAAACAATAAGGAAAATTATTTTAAAAAAATGTGTCAAAGACATTCTCTGAAAAAGTTGCTTTTTGGTTTAACATTCTATTACTAACTATTGATTGGAATATATGTTTTGAAAAATCTCAACTTCTCCCATGCAACTCCTAAAAAATAATGAAAGATGTTTTTCTTCTTCTGTGTGTCTTCCTCATGAAACTCTTGCTACAAGTAATAACTTGCTATTTTTAAAGGCGTGTGCCAATTCATCATATTAAGCGCATATTAATGTTTGCACTTCTTTGCCTTCTATTCCCGCTCACACCTTTTTTGGCATCAATTGTTCATCACACTGTCTGATTCCTCCTCCCCCAGGAACAACTCCTCGCTTCGCCCCTTACCAGAATGGGGCGGATATAAAAAAAATAAAAATAAAAGCCAGGAGAGGAAAATGTCACGGCTGCGGCGGCGGCGGTGGCAGGACACTAATAAAGCTATGCAAATAGCAATTAGCTCAACCAATAAGCTGCGAGTCAATAGGAGACCCCCGGCAGGAATCCGCCAGCTGCGGACCCTCCAGATTGCAAAGCTCACAGTCAGATTGGCGATCGCAGGCGAGGAGGGCCGCGAGTCAGGCGCACTCACCGATGCATCGACTATTCCTTGCTGCAAACGGGCTAAAAATAGCACCGCATGGGGAAATTCCGCTAAAGTTGGTGTGAGCTCATCACAGGAAAGGAACGAATGAATGAAAGTCATTCGTTTCAGACTAAATGCATGTTTTTTTTTTTAAACGGCTAAATGACATCTTCATAATGTACGTTTGGGTCTCGTAAGGGTTGGAGGCGCCAATTGCGCCTTCCATTTTTTTTTTTTTACCCGCTCCACACCTGCGCCGTCATTCCTGATTGTTCCAAAGTGACACATGGCGCCCGGATTGTGCCATCACTTGTCTGCTCTCACAATAACACTCCTCCTCCTCCTCCTCCTCTCGCTCTCCTTGCCGCTTCTCTTGGCTCCATTCAGCCGCCTGTCTCCGCCTCGTCCTCATTTGTCCCAACTTGACACGTCCTCCTCCTCATCCTCATCCTCATCCTCATCCATCTTCTGCAATTCTCCACTGGGCCACAGCGCTTATCCACATTTTCGGAGAAAAATCTTACGCGAGAGCAAGCGGCGAAATTCCGAATACTTGTTATCAAGATCCAAGCAAAAAAATTCCGTAGAAACAAAAGGCCTGTTTTGGGAAATCAACTCACACACTACTGAAAACAAAACCACTGGAACGTTCACTCACGAACTCTCACACATATAGGACTGAAACCCTCTTGCACAACAACTACGGATTTTTCCCCACTCACGCTCACAACAAACACTCTCATGCGCTTCCGAAAAAAAAAAATACCACGTGAGAGCATTTGGTGCTGTCATGCTGAATGAACGCGTCTCGGCGTGCCGGCTGGAAAGACAACGCTGATTGTCAGCGACAGGCAGTCTGGATCTTTGCTACAATCCCATCAAGTCGAGCGGATGCGGAACATGTCGACGGGCGTCCGATCCGATCAGCCGAGGCTGACGTGAAGTGGAATGGACCGGCGTAGCGAACGGGAAGCCGCGGGGTTATTGCCGATTGGTCTTTTCCACCGGCTGCGAGGGTGAAGAGCTCGCTTGTCGCCTGTCGAGGCTCCTTCGCAAGATTAGTGACATTTTAGTTCAAAGCAATCATGCTTACAAATAGGCTTCTTGCACAAATTGTAGTTGATCCTAAATATCAGGGTCATAAATCAATATGGAGACCATAGATCACATAATAATGATGAGCCCCTACACAAATTTCAGTTACATTTCAGCACAAAGCGAGCATTTTTGCAAATAGGCTTTGTGCGCAAATTTGAGTTGATCTCAAATATCCGGGTCATAAATCAATATGGAGACCATAGATCACATAATAATGATGAACCCCTACACAAATTTCAGTTACATTTCAGCACAAAGCGAGCATTTTTTGCAAATAGGCTTTGTGCGCAAATTTGAGTTGATCCTAAATATCAGGGTCATAAATCAACACGGAGACCATAGATCACATAATAATGATGAACCCCTACACAAATTTCAGTTACATTTCAGCACAAAGCGAGCATATTTTGCAAATAGGCTTTGTGCGCAAATTTGAGTTGATCTCAAATATCCGGGTCATAAATCAATATGGAGACCATAGATCACATAATAATGATGAACCCCTACACAAATTTCAGTTACATTTCAGCACAAAGCGAGCATTTTTTGCAAATAGGCTTTGTGCGCAAATTTGAGTTGATCTCAAATATCCGGGTCATAAATCAATATGGAGACCATAGATCACATAATAATGATGAACCCCTACACAAATTTCAGTTACATTTCAGCACAAAGCGAGCATTTTTTGCAAATAGGCTTTGTGCGCAAATTTGAGTTGATCTCAAATATCCGGGTCATAAATCAATATGGAGACCATAGATCACATAATAATGATGAACCCCTACACAAATTTCAGTTACATTTCAGCACAAAGCGAGCATTTTTGCAAATAGGCTTTGCGCGCAAATTTGAGTTGATCTCAAATATCCGGGTCATAAATCAATATGGAGACCATAGATCACATAATAATGATGAACCCCTACACAAATTTCAGTTACATTTCAGCACAAAGCGAGCATTTTTTGCAAATAGGCTTTGCGCGCAAATTTGAGTTGATCTCAAATATCCGGGTCATAAATCAATATGGAGACCATAGATCACATAATAATGATGAACCCCTACACAAATTTCAGTTACATTTCAGCACAAAGCGAGCATTTTTTGCAAATAGGCTTTGTGCGCAAATTTGAGTTGATCTCAAATATCCGGGTCATAAATCAATATGGAGACCATAGATCACATAATAATGATGAACCCCTACACAAATTTCAGTTACATTTCAGCACAAAGCGAGCATTTTTGCAAATAGGCTTTGCGCGCAAATTTGAGTTGATCTCAAATATCCGGGTCATAAATCAATATGGAGACCATAGATCACATAATAATGATGAACCCCTACACAAATTTCAGTTACATTTCAGCACAAAGCGAGCATCTTTTGCAAATATGCTTTGTGCGCAAATTTGATTTGATCTCAAATATCCGGGTCATAAATCAATATGGAGACCATAGATCACATAATAATGATGAACCCCTACACAAATTTCAGTTACATTTCAGCACAAAGCGAGCATTTTTTGCAAATAGGCTTTCTGCGCAAATTTGAGTTGATCTCAAATATCCGGGTCATAAATCAATATGGAGACCATAGATCACATAATAATGATGAACCCCTACACAAATTTCAGTTACATTTCAGCACAAAGCGAGCATTTTTTGCAAATAGGCTTTGTGCGCAAATTTGAGTTGATCTCAAATATCCGGGTCATAAATCTATATGGAGACCATAGATCACATAATAATGATGAACCCCTACACAAATTTCAGTTACATTTCAGCACAAAGCGAGCATTTTTTGCAAATAGGCTTTGTGCGCAAATTTGAGTTGATCTTAAATATCCGGGTCATAAATCAATATGGAGACCATAGATCACATAATAATGATGAACCCCTACACAAATTCCAGTTACATTTCAGCACAAAGCGAGCATTTTTTGCATATAGGCTTTGTGCGCAAATTTGAGTTGATCTCAAATATCCGGGTCATAAATCAATATGGAGACCATAGATCACATAATGATGAACCCCTACACAAATTTCAGTTACATTTCAGCACAAAGCAATCATGTTTACAAATAGGCTTCTTGCACAAATTGTAGTTGATCCTAAATATCAGGGTCATAAATCAATATGGAGACCATAGATCACATAATAATGATGAACCCCTACACAAATTTCAGTTACATTTCAGCACAAAGCGAGCATTTTTTGCAAATAGGCTTTGTGCGCAAATTTGAGTTGATCTCAAATATCCGGGTCATAAATCAATATGGAGACCATAGATCACATAATAATGATGAACCCCTACACAAATTTCAGTTACATTCCAGCACAAAGCGAGCATTTTTTGCAAATAGGCTTTGCGCGCAAATTTGAGTTGATCTCAAATATCCGGGTCATAAATCAATATGGAGACCATAGATCACATAATAATGATGAACCCCTACACAAATTTCAGTTACATTTCAGCACAAAGCGAGCATTTTTTGCAAATAGGCTTTGTGCGCAAATTTGAGTTGATCTCAAATATCCGGGTCATAAATCAATATGGAGACCATAGATCACATAATAATGATGAACCCCTACACAAATTTCAGTTACATTTCAGCACAAAGCGAGCATTTTTTGCAAATAGGCTTTGTGCGCAAATTTGAGTTGATCTCAAATATCCGGGTCATAAATCAATATGGAGACCATAGATCACATAATAATGATGAACCCCTACACAAATTTCAGTTACATTTCAGCACAAAGCGAGCATTTTTTGCAAATAGGCTTTGTGCGCAAATTTGAGTTGATCTCAAATATCCGGGTCATAAATCAATATGGAGACCATAGATCACATAATAATGATGAACCCCTACACAAATTTCAGTTACATTTCAGCACAAAGCGAGCATTTTTTTGCAAATAGGCTTTGTGCGCAAATTTGAGTTGATCTCAAATATCCAGGTCATAAATCAATATGGAGACCATAGATCACATAATAATGATGAACCCCTAAACAAATTTCAGTTACATTTCAGCACAAAGCGAGCATTTTTTGCAAATAGGCTTTGTGCGCAAATTTGAGTTGATCTCAAATATCCGGGTCATAAATCAATATGGAGACCATAGATCACATAATAATGATGAACCCCTACACAAATTTCAGTTACATTTCAGCACAAAGCGAGCATTTTTTGCAAATAGGCTTTCTGCGCAAATTTGAGTTGATCTCAAATATCCGGGTCATAAATCAATATGGAGACCATAGATCACATAATAATGATGAACCCCTACACAAATTTCAGTTACATTTCAGCACAAAGCGAGCATTTTTTGCAAATAGGCTTTGTGCGCAAATTTGAGTTGATCTCAAATATCCGGGTCATAAATCAATATGGAGACCATAGATCACATAATAATGATGAACCCCTACACAAATTTCCGTTACATTTCAGCACAAAGCAATCATGTTTACAAATAGGCTTCTTGCACAAATTGTAGTTGATCCTAAATATCAGGGTCATAAATCAATATGGAGACCATAGATCACATAATAATGATGAACCTCTACACAAATTTCAGTTACATTTCAGCACAAAGCGAGCATTTTTTGCAAATAGGCTTTGTGCGCAAATTTGAGTTGATCTCAAATATCCGGGTCATAAATCAATATGGAGACCATAGATCACAGCAAGCACATTGTTGATCCATAAAAATGTTTCCCTTCTTGTTGATCTCTTGCTAAATGTCACCCTGAGAGCCACAAGGAAGAAGAATGTGCAATGGCCATTACGGCGCGGCGCCATCGACTGCGTGGGCGTGTCGAGGACCCTCAGAAGGCCGTTAAGCGCCTGAAAATAATTGATGGCGCCGCGTTGCCCTTTTACCTTTTTTTACACGTCCAATCCATGCAACTAAGTGGCCGTGCAGCCTGCACTTTAACCTCAAGCGCCGCCCACCCGCGAGCGGGAAAAACACTCGGCAATCCATGGATGTGCCCTTTCATGAGCAACGGCGTGCCACAGGGAAGCATCCTCTTCTATTTTTAGAGGTGAAGCTGCTCGCAAACAATGACTTCCAACTCGCGGGTCGCCACAGCACAGGTGGTAAAAAAATAAACTACTCTAACGCGATATTTTTCTGTCGTCGTTTAGATTGCTTCATATTTTGAGTGAACGCATCATGGAGTTCCCCAGAGAATCGTTTGAGTTCCACAATAGTTTTCATGAAAGATGGGAAACTGCATTTGTGCAACAACGGACGCTAATGTGGAGCAGCGCTACTTGATCATCACAATTATTTGGATTAATATTGAAATCAGGATCATTAATCACAATTATTCATCATGTTAGGGAAAACATCTACAGTATTATTTAACTTTTAAACAAACAAAATGACTAATTTTTTTATGCAAAATTAAACTTTTAAATGAATGTATTATGATTTTAGAATAAATGAGACAAAGAAAAGAAAATGTACCCAATCCTTTCAAAGTTACCAAGGCTCACTCTCACCCCCTGGTGGCTGGATGAATCCTGGTTGGAAAAAGTGCTCAATTAGAGACGCAGCAGCACCCAAATTTTAAATGTAAATATCGCAGAATTAAAATCATTTCATTGTGGCGGACAAAATTGTAACCACGATTAACATAACTTCAACTTTAATATTCAAACATATTAAAAGTTCCACTGACTCACATGACACATATTTGTGGTCTTGATGTGAAGAGAAATTAGGGGGGGGGGGGGGGGCGGGGGGTGTTGATAATCGAAGTTTTAAATTATAATTTAATTGCAAGACCACAAAATAATTTGGTTTAAAAACATATAAAATGTTCAAATAACTTTAAAATCACGCCGAAATGATAAGTATGATGCTTTGTAAATAATTATGATAATCAGATGAGTGAAATAGAACTATAATTTCTTGAACCCGCTCACTTTTGAGCAAAACCAAAGCTACTGTGCGGTAAATGTAAAATAGTACTTATTTGTGAGATAAATCACTTTGTAGACGTGGCAAAATTTGTGTTGGTTTGTGTTTGAACTCATCGCGTGTTCTTCATACAAATATTTACTGCTATTCTAACTCCACCACTGCATGACGGATGACGAGGTACGCCATTTTTACAAACGCGCATTTGTCGCCGAGTGATGCACGCTGAAGCGATTCCCGCTTTGTCTCCCGATTGTGAACGAAAAAACCGTGAAGAGGAATATTCCGTTTATCAGGGAGAAATATGGATCTCATAAGGCCCGCGGACCAAATCACCCCCCCCCCCCGCCGGCGGAAGGATTACAAAGCGGGCCGAGGTTGGAGAGTTTTCCGCTTTCTCGCCATCCTGTCCGTCAGCCGGCTGGCGGGTTGTGATGACAACCCGTCTGCCACCTTCTGTATAATTCATTCTTTTTCCCGCTGAGCCTCGTGACTCACTGCGCCGGGAATAGCCGCGCTTCGCGAGATGCTTTGTCACCCACTGAATACGAAGAAGAACATCTTTATTGTCGCTTTAACAGGTTCAACAAAATCGAAAATGACATCACATGAGGTAACAGCGAGTTTTCATTCAGCGCTCGCGTTGCCGGCTTTCCTATTAGTGGACTTAAATCATGTGACTGTCAGATACTGTACGTCCTCAACTCATTGACTGGCAGCCATTTTCACTGAAGCGACCCCCTTCGCTCTCCGCTGTTTTACTGGATTTGGACTGATTTTGCAAAACCCACAGAATATTGTGTTCCATTGCTATCAAAACATGGAACCTACCAAGAGAAAGATTAGAGTCTCTTCTTTCATCAAGAAAAAAATAAATAAACTGCTTTAAATTGTGGGGAAATCAGCTTGTTTGCAACACGGCCCTGGTTGATCTCTTTTACTTTGTTGCCACCTGCTGGCCGTTTTTGTAATAACTACCATTGCTTCAACTGTTGTGTGCAGTTGAGAGGCTGCATCAAAGCCTTCTGTATGCTCTCGCATAAACATTTTTATTTATTTTTTTAAACATAGAAATACGTCTTTGGGACACTTGAACGTTTAAAATAGAACATATTTATACGTTCTTGGTAGAAAATGAGTCAATGATATTGTTTGTGTTGGGCATCATTCACTCATTAGATCGGGATTTTTATATAGTGGACCTCGGTAGTTCCCAAACAATAAGTATACTGTATTTACCCCCGTACGTTTTTTGTCGTACCCTCACTCACAACTCATTATTAAAGGGTCCGTATCGCCGTATTTTAAGCCCTTCCACAGTAAACTATTGGCATGTATTTAAATATATGTGACCTTTGGCGCAATGGCAATGCAATTTTTTTTATGAAATATGAGTTATTCTGTATCCAATTCGTATCATCATGATTCATAGGTCGCGATTCGATTCGATACCAATTAATCCCGATGCGAATCTATAAATTGATTATTGCGATTTTTATTTTATTTTTTACTCATATTTAGAAAATACTAATCAATAAACTTGTACATGTACGCTGTAAGATTTCTATGTAAATTCAGGCTTATAATTGAACCACTGCATTTAACAAACAAGTTGCAGTTTGAACAGCACTGAAATAAAATATTAAGGCTTAATGTTCCATTAATAGAACATTCTTCCATGCTTAATGTCTGAATCCTAACCCTAAGTAAGACGTTTTGTTGAATATTCGCATAAAAAATGCATGTTTAAAAAATCAATTCGGCTGCATATCGAATCGATTCGAGAATCGCGCGCTGTAATATCGCGATATATTTTCCGAATCGATTTTTTTCTAACACCCCTATTCGGTAGCGACCTTTCGAACCCGGAAGGAAGACGCCTGGTTCACCGGCACCCCGCACTTCAGCGTGGCTTGCTGCGTCCCGTTCATGACGTCGTCCAAAAGCAAGCTTGTTGCGCGCCTCCTACGAAAACCGTTTTCAGCGTCCGGAGAGCAGCGCGCATCATAACTGTTGCTACGTGTCCATTGCAGAGACCCAAAAACTTGTAGAAAGTCTTTTCGAAAGACTGGAGAGAGAAACTTTTCCTTCCTTCTGGAAGGAGAAGCGTTACCAATCATTGCATTGGCGTTCCTCAAGGCGGTGTTTGAAGGCCACTTGTTTTCCATGAAAGCTGAAAGAAACTCGCGCTTCTCCGAGTCCAACAACATGACTGGAATAATCAAATCTAATTGTATTTATAATGTGGGAACAACCCCGTTCGTGTGTTGATTTCGTTGCCAGCCAATCACATCTTAAAAGCCCCCCCCCCCCCCCCCCCCCCCCCGTCCCCAATTCAAGCGACTTCGCGCACGCCGTTATTTGCGATTGTTGTGTGCGGTGTACCTAATGTAGTGTCTGGAGAGAGCACGGCGGCGACCGCGAGCATCTGAAGGTTTTTCCGAGGCACTTGAACGGGCAAAAGCGTTTGTGCCTTGAAGCGCTTTTCACTCGGCCGAGCAGATAATTTGATTTCAGAGCTGGCGAGCGGAAGCAGGAATACGCCGCTAATGCACTCACTGGCTGCTTCGGCTCGGCTAATAAACCTCCAACCTCAACACTACATTAGATGACGCATGGGTGGGGGTGGGGGGGGGGTTGAAAGCTGCATGCCATGTTATATACTGTGTACTGTAAACAAACACTTGGGATATGCTGATACAATTTTGGGGTTTTTGGAGAAAAGGCCTAAGAATGCAGTATAGTCGACCCCGACTTTAGTTGTGGTTTGGCATTCGCTGAACCAGCTCGTCGTTTTTTTTTTTTACCACCCACCAATCTGAACTAGTTAATTGGACCACTCGTCACTTACAAATTCACTGGTCCGTGTTTCGCCTTCCTTGGTTTTCTTTGGTCCTTCCTCGGGTCTCCTGGTGTTCGGTTTAGGTGAACGGTATGAGATTTTTTCTAATAGGTTTTCTGGTGAGCTAACAAATGCACGCACGCACGCACGCACGCACGCACGCACATACACATACTCACCCACACACACACACAAAAAAAAAAAAATATATATATATATATAAAAAAAATAATAATAATAAAAAAAAAATAATAATAAAAAAAAATAAAAAAAAATAATAATAAAAAAAAATAATAATAAAAAAAAATAAAAGAGCAATGATGATGACATTTCCGAATGAACAATACTGAGCTCTTAAAGAAAAAAAGAAAAGAAAAAAAGAAAACACGAACTGGAAAAGCTCCCATCCTATCTTGGCTCTCTGCTCACCATGCATACCACCACCTGCACCCTCCGTTACAGTACATTTCTAATGACGACTGTATGATATGGTTGATTTTCAAGCGATTACTTTTCATGGGTTTTATACGGTCAACGTGGACAGCCTAGAATTCCACGGAAGCAAATGATGATGAAAACGATGCCGCGTGAACGTAGCAGTTGTTTAACGAGATAATGCGGCAACATCAACTCTCGTTTTAGCTGTCAAGGAGGATTGTGCTCTCAACATGGTTTGGTTCAACATTGAAGGCGTTTAAATATCTTCTCTTTCGTTTGACTTGTAAACCAAGTGACAAATAAACAGCTTGAAGCTTGTTACTGTATACGATTGCTTCCGATTTCTTGACGGCAAAGAGTGAGAAAAAGCACTAAAAACATTTGTTTTGAATAAACTGTCGGACGCCGGAGAGGTAAGTCGAGTTTTTTCATATTGTCTTTCTGTCTGGCGGATTTTCATCCAATTGTGGCTGGGTCTGGAACGCACCATGCACCGTAAACGGGTTCAGGCATCGGATTCTGTATTCGACATTCGACTCTGTATTCTTTTTTTTTTTTTTTTTTTTTTTTTTAAGAGCTCAGTATTGTTCATTCGGAAATGTCATCATCATTGCTCCTTTTTTTTTTTTTTTTTTTGTGTGTGTGTGTGTGTGTGGGTGAGTATGTGTATGTGCGTGCGTGCGTGTATTTGTAAGCTCACCAGAAAACCTATTAGAAAAAATCTCATACCGTTCACCTAAACCGAACACCAGGAGACCCGAGGAAGGACCAAAGAAAACCAAGGAAGGTGAAATCCAGCACTGACCAGACACCCCCCACCAGAACTCCTCCCCAACCCAAGAAACATCCAGACCCCAACAAATCCAAAAAAACATAAAATCAGGGAGGCCTCAAGAGACCAAAGGAGAGACCGAGAAAAGGAAGGAAGGACTCTGTCTTCTGTTTGCGACACTTGAGCCGGCCAAAGAAAAGGAAATTGTGCGACTTGAAGCGTAAATCCGTCCTTATGTGGAATGTTTGATGCGGCTGGCAGCGTATTCGGATATTCCCTACACATTCCCAGCCCAAACATTTACCTTGGGCTCCAGTGGGGACTTGATTAGTTACACGCACGCACACACAAACGTGAGCGTTTCCAAGCCGCCTCCATCTTGCTTAGCACGGAGGCTAACGTGACAGGCCTAACAAGGTTAGCGGGAAAGATGATCCGATTAGAGCGGCGCAATAAACAACGGGAGACCCCCCCCCCCCCCCGGTGGGCCATCACCGCCTCGCCCCGGTCGCCGCTGCGAAACCGGACCCATCCAATCAGCATCCATAAAGCTCACGTGCGCCACCGCTAACCGCTAAAGCTAATATTCCCCGCACTAATGGCAGCGGGCGAAGATGAGATGGAAGGAAGCGGTAACCAGACGCTCCGGATGAATTTCCCCATCGCCGAGAGTCGGAGACGGCGTAATCCGGTTTGAGCTCGGGGGGCCTCATCCATCGCGTCGTGCCGCCGCCATTAGCGCTAAGACGTATTAGCGCATTAGCATGAATAGGCCATGATGTGTTGGACGTGAGCTAAGTGGGCCATTTCGGCGGTTATGCTGATGGCTTCTGTGTCTGCGCGACATTTGTTAGTTAGTAAAAAAAAAAAAAAAAAAAAAAAAAGATTGCTTCCAAACTTTATGGAGGGATATGAAACGCACCGAGAAGAGGAGAAGTGTCGCAAGGGATCCACCAAGAAGTGCTAAACGCTTAATTGGTTTCTTTTTGACACTTTCCTTAAATTTTTCCAAGAAAAAATTCAGACAGTAGCCCATCTATAAAATGTATTTGATGGTATATATTGGTGAGAATGAGGATACATTTCCTCGTGTACTTGAAATGCAGTACGACTAAATTATTTTTTTGAAGAACACAAGGAACAATATTAATAGCTGAAAAACATGCTGAATTGCACCAATGTGTATGTATATATATATAAATATATATATATATATAAATATATATATATATATATATATATATATATAAAATATATATATATATATAAATATATATATATATATATATATATAAATATATATAAATATATATATATATATAAATATATATAAATATATATATATATATATATATAAATATATATATATATATATATATAATTTGTGCGCGAACAGTAGCTGTTAAAAAAAAAAGTAAAAACTTTCTGAAGGGAAAAAACTTCCAACAGGGTGGCGCGCTCACTTCCGATCATGCTAATCAATGCTAATCAATCAGTCTCCATCATGCTAATGAGGTGCCGGATATTTCAAGTGGACTCTCTTGATTTGCAAGAATGAAAAAAAAATGGCGTAATTCTCAAGTCTGTGAATATGGATGCCGATTCCATGTACTCTGAATTGCTACCTCCACCAAGGAAGCCGTGGTTGGTGTTTGTTTGTTGTCAGGATTAGACAAAAAGCTACTTTTGACAATGTGAGGCCACATTGACAAACATTGTGGCCATTTTCATCATTTTAGATCCTGATTGGCATTCCTTTAATTCCAATCAATTGAAATTGGAACACATTTAAGGTTGTGATACGTTCAAATAACACAAAGAAAGAGTGTAATAATAACTCATGATGAGAATAAAGTCCGTTGGGGCTACAAAGGGACGAAGCAGCATTCAACTATATCGCAAAGCGGTGCATTTTTTCCTCACAATTAGCCAAACTTTTTGTTGTTTAGTCGGGAATCGCTCGTCACAAAAAAACAATAACAAGCTTTTTGCTGTGTCGGCATCAATACAGCAACTTCCTCTTGAAAGCTTTGCATTTTACAAGTTTTACTTCTCGTCTTGTAAACATCGTTAGCAAAGTGTGTGCGTGAGTTCCAGTCGCGATCCTATATGACTTCAAATATACTCAAATGTAAACTGTTCAAATTTCAACTTACTATATTATGTAAATGTGTTACGACATTATGTACATTTGTAATTATTAAAAATTCAATAATATGTTGGAATGAAAAAAAAACATGTTAATACTCCCCCTCAATTTGGGATGATTTTTTTTTTGCGGGAAATGTGTATTATTTATGGGATTTTATAATAAATTGAACGAAACAAAAATAGTCACAGTGTATCGATCCCTCAGTGTTTACAGAAAACATTATTTCCAAACTAACAAACTTCATCTGACAATATACAACAATAATTATGACCAAACAGAACCTAGAGCTGTTGGCTTCATGTAGGCAAAAAAAAAAAAAGCAGGATTGTAGAGAAGTTGCCACTCAATAAGAGAAAATAGGCTGAGCTTGAAATACTTCCGGTTTTCGCTCTTCTTTCTAAATTGACACAGTGAAAATCTAAATAGTGTACCACCATCCATGCTGACAGTGGAATTATTAATTAGATAGCGGGACCACAAAACCGGAAATCGTGAATGACTGGGGTTTAATGTACTGCAGTACTTATTAGCACCACATGCGTCTGTGGAGCAACGGGTTGCCAACCCCGACCTTACGTGACATTTACACTTACACGCTATCTAGCCTAGCCTACACAAATGCTAATCTCATAGCTCATCCTACAAGCATGCTAACCTGGCTAGCATTCACCAGTGTTGGGTGTTTTGCGTCGCACGTGGACATGTTTTGGTATCTGCCGTGGAACACGAGTCACATGACCGCTGAGCTGTTGTCAGACGCTGCAACGCACTCTTGTCCGGGTGTTGTTGCTGAAATGGAAAACCTTAATTCACTTGCCTAAATCCCCTCCCTCGGCTTTCTAGGAATCGATGGCGCTCGCGCTGTGCAAATCAGTAAATCAAGTGGCAGGCGCCCGCTTTTTTTTTTTCCCGGGACAGTCGTCTCCGTAAGAGCGGAGGAAGCCACTTGCTGGCCAACAGGTCCGCGGAGCGCGGATTAGCAGGGACAGTGGATTAGCGATGAGGGGGTGTCGGAATATGCCGAGGGGGTCTTTAGAAAAGCCGGGCAAACATCTGATGGGGCGTACGAGTCCCAGCAACTTTAGCGCAGGTTGGGCAGTCGCCAGTGGAACGAGACATCAACACCCAGAATGGCGCACGGGTTTGGATTGCAAGCGCAACAGTTAAGCCATCGATCGACAACTAGTCTCGAGACCTTGTTTCACTGGAAACGGTCCGAATCCTTAGAATCCATCCAATAGCTTAACGCTAACGCACAATGCCAACCGCCAAAGACAGGCTAATAAGAAACACCTTTCGCCGTGACAACGCTTTAAGCAATGGTTATCCAGCGCTCGCATATATATAGGCTATATATATATATATATATATATATATATATATATATATAGGCTATATATATATATATATATATATATAGGCTATATATATATATATATATATATATATATATATATATATATAGGCTATATATATATATATATATATATAGGCTATATATATATATATATATATATATATATATATATATATATATATATATATATATAGGCTATATATATATATATATATAGGCTATATATATATATATATATATAGCCTATATATATAGCCTATATATATATATATATATATAGCCTATATATATGTATATATATATAGCCTATATATATGTATATATATATAGCCTATATATATATATAGCCTATATATATGTATATATATATAGCCTATATATATGTATATATATATAGCCTATATATATATATATATATATAGGCTATATATATATATATATAGCCTATATATATATATATATATATATATAGCCTATATATATATATATATATATAGGCTATATATATATATATATATATAGCCTATATATATATATAGGCTATATATATATATATATATAGGCTATATATATATAGGCTATATATATATATATATATATAGCCTATATATATGTATATATATATAGCCTATATATATGTATATATATATAGCCTATATATATGTATATATATATAGCCTATATATATATATAGCCTATATATATGTATATATATATAGCCTATATATATATATAGGCTATATATATATATATATATATAGCCTATATATATATATATATATAGCCTATATATATATATATATATAGGCTATATATATATATATATAGGCTATATATATAGGCTATATATATATATATATATATAGCCTATATATATATATATATATAGCCTATATATATATATATATATAGCCTATATATATATATATATATAGGCTATATATATATATATATAGGCTATATATATATAGGCTATATATATGTATATATATATAGCCTATATATATATATAGGCTATATATATATATATATATAGGCTATATATATATATATATATATATATATATATATATATAGCCTATATATATATATATATATATATATAGCCTATATATATATATATATATATATATATATATATATATATATAGGCTTTGGCCAACACTTTTGTCTATCGCCCCCTGTTGTTTTTTTGTGTGCAAAGTATATGATGTCTTTAGTCTCTTAATGTGAACATTTTTGCCCATTTTTGCCCGTCTTTTGTGTTCTTTTACCAGCAAAGTGTTTGACAGTTGGACGTCGGCGATGTGGCAGGTGGTGACGGTGGGGCGCTAAGCCCGAGAGGCAGATGGACGACTGAGCTCTCGACGGGGAGACAAACAGTCGACTGGATGGCGGAGTCCAACCGTAAACAAACAGAACACGACGATGAGGCACTTTTTGTGTAAACTTCAAGTTCTGTTGGGAAAGATTGTTCGGGGAAAAAAAGCATTTGACTTCTTTTGATACTCTCAAAATAACCATTTTTGCGTCAAAAGTCGATGGACTCGTCTGATCCTTGCATCTTCTAATTACCATCCAATAAGATAGCAAGAATGATCACAAGAAAAAGCCGGTAAAACGTTTGCTCGCATTAGTACCACCACAATTGCGCAAATGTGAGCGCTATCATAAAATTGAGACAATTAAATTTAAAACATTTAGACATCAGATGATGATTTTGGCTGCAGTCCCACTCCAGTCCTGTGGTAATGCTGCTCTATTTGTCAACGGGCAAACAAATGAGAAACAAATTTGAATTACTGTACAATGTTGTTCAGTGTTGGAAGTTCAAAACATTCAGAAACAGAGCAGGAAACTAAAGTAAAATAATCAAAAACTTTTAATGCTGTCCCACTCCAGTCCTGTAGGTGGTGCTAATTCTTTCTAGAAACTGCACATCAACAACCAAACAAATTAGGGGAATCAATCGGATGTTGTTTCGCATAATTCGACATGATTAAGGATGACATTTAATAGAACAACAACAATAATAGTGCTCTCTCTCATCAAAAGCTAGCAGCTATGTAGCTTAGCATTTAACTACAGTACCATGTTGGAAACAAACGAACAAAATAATAGGCAGAGGGGCTAATTCTTAATATAAGCTAAAAGGAACAAATTGCGATTTATTTAGCAAACTCCTGCTAACATGTGGAAGTTATGAAATCGACATTTGGCCCCAACAAAAATTGTCGATTGGCGCTTGCCTATAAATAGCTGATGGCTACGTGCCTTAGCGTAAAGGCTTTTTGGCAATCGGAATTTTTCCGGTGTATAAATGCAGAAAGTGTGACGCCATTACGCCTGCAAGCCCCCCCGGAGTAACTTTTTTGCCACTACGGACCCGAGTAGTCGATGCGCAATTCGCAAGTTGTCGGGGGTGGTGTGACGCCGAGTGGGCTTTAGTGAGGCAATAAAAGTATTGATCGCCGATCAATATGACAAGCGCTCCTGCGATTGGTGTCATTGTTCGGACAAACAACAAACACCGCAGGTAAAAACAACACGTGAGGGGCATTTCTTTTGTTTACCTGCAAGCCCACGTCAGCCGGCACATCAGCCCTTTTTTTTTTTGTTGCCAAATTAAAGGGGGGGGGGGGGGGGGGGGTGGGGGGGTGCTATAACTTTTTTTCTATTCTCTTCTTCAATATTCATGATTGATTCCGCTTCCATATTTTCTATTTTTATCTTATAATAATAATAATTATTATTATTTATTTTAATATTATTTGACTGAAATAGTTGTTGGTCTTTGAATTACGCACACGAACAAACGAGTCGGCCGTTCGACAAAGACGCGGCCAAAATGCAATCCGACCGTCTTGCGAGTCGCGGGATTTCCCTGGTGACGCTGCGGAAATGCTGAAGGGCGGACGGACGGACGGACAGACAGAGGCGAAGTCCGTTGGTGGCGTGGAAACAATAAAAGGCCATAAGAGACAAAAGGCGTGGGAATGTTAATTAAAGGGGAAATGTCATTAATTAGCAAACAGGCCCAGCTGCGGCGCTCTTTAAAGCCTCGCCGCATCAAATATGGATGTTGCGCGCACGCACACACACACGCACACACCGGAATAACACTGATCTCATTAGCGCCATGGATCCGAGCCCCCCTGTCCAAATGCCACTCGGCAGGACCCCCGTCCGGAAGTGACTAAAGGGGAAGAAGACAGTCGGAAAACCAGGAAAGGAAAGACAAGATTATGATATCAGTGGGTGGAAAACGTCATCAAGACAGAACGTCAGGCTGCCTGATGGTTGACGCATATTTTTTTTTTATAACGGTCGGCTGTTTATTTTTACAAATAATTAAAATAATTAATTAAAATAATTAAAAATAATAATAATAATAAATAATTATCGAGCGCTTTTCCACCTCAAAGTGCTTTACATTCACCAACTCGTGACGCAGCATTATTAGCAACCGGGCTTTCAGTCTCTTGCTCAAGGACACTTCAATGCAGTCACAAATGGCATGGGATCGAACCCACGACCACAGGATTGCAAGACGACCACTCGAACACTGAGCCGTGCCGGCATAAGGAACGCAACACAATGCCTACTGCACAGTTTTTTTTTGTTTTGTTTTTCTTTGCTTTTTTTTTTTTTTGTCATTATTAATAAACAGCACTGATATTTATCTAATTGATTAACCGGATTATGATTATGATGGTCATCATCGCACCTGCAACATTTCTATGGAATAATTTCCCATCACTGGTGAGTTATTTTTGGGAAAAGCTGAGTGATATTGTTGGTCCCTGCTTTAGCCTATATTAAATATTTTGGAATGTTTGATTTTAGTGGCTGTCAAATGGCATTTTTTTTTTTTTTTTAAGAGCTCAGTATTGTTCATTCGGAAATGTCATCATCATTGCTCTTTTATTTTTATTTTATTTTTTTATATATATATATATATATATATATATATATATATTATTATTTTTTTTATTTTTTTGTGTGTGTGTGTGTGTGTGTGGGTGAGTATGTGTATGTGCGTGCGTGCGTGCGTGCGTGCGTGCGTGCATTTTCTATCCCAAAGCATGACTATGCGGTTTTTGGATTTAAGCATTAAATGACAAAATCATTACTTGATAGTGAGCTGAAATGATTTTAATCACTGGCTATTTGTATTATATTTATTATATGATGTGACAAAAAAAAACAAATCCTCAAAAATTTCAGCCTCTCAAAAAGTCATTTTTGGATTTCTGTAGACTAAAAAAAAAAGCTGACTGATTGTTTTTTTTTTTTTTTGTTGTTTTTTTTAGACTGCACAGTTTGTCAGTCCAAATATGCAACGCATTTCGGGATGGGAAGACTCGCTTTGGGAAAACCATAGCGATCATCATTCCCATTCCGGTTTCATATTTCGTAGCTCGTACGTGAACTTCATCACACTTAAAAAGAGCATTAAGTGGAAATTTGTGGCGATATTCTGCGACTCGCCGATGAAGTGACGCGTCAGCTTTCGGAGACGTCTCGCGAAATTGACGACGGCGAGGAGTGATCAAAAACGTGACCTTTTAATATACAATTACGGACAAGGCAATTCACACGTTTTTACGCTTCTACCGTCTCGCCGTCGCTCCGCTCTCGCGGCGGCTGCTCGGCTGCTCCTCGCGCGAGTTTCATCCTGGTCGATGTGAAATCGATTTAGTACATGAATACGTTTCGTTTTCAATTAAAAAGTAGAAAGACTCGTTAATGAAACAGATCGCGTAATTGAAGATGATCCCCGTTTGGATTGCAAATCGTTGCCGCGGTGTCCGGATGTCAATATTGGCGTCCGCCGTCGTTATGACGCGCGTCTTCTGTTCCCTTTTCGTGCTGAAAGGTTACATTATGGAGTTTTTCCACTTTTTCTGGTTGCTATGTTTACTTTGAATCGCTTTTTGAAGTGACGTTCGAGACGAGGAACTCCGGGCTTATTTTGAGGCGGGTTTCCGAAACGGGCTGCTAGCTAAAGTTAGCTTCTAATAATTGCAACGTATTTTCATGCACTTCTACTGCAATTTGAACTTTTGTGCCGCTAGGAAATGGAAAATAGACCTGAAAGAGGATGTTTTGGGAGAAATATCAAAACCAAACTATTTATTTTTGTCACTAACTAAAAAAAACTCATGTCGCTGACATGCAGCAATAAGCTATAAAAAAAAAATCTGCCAAAAAGCTACTTGTTGTGAACAGAATTGCGTTCACTGTCCATGCAAAGCTCGTATCTCAACGTTTGGCTCTCAAGTCAAAGCGAAAAAAAAATCGGCCAAACGAACGACGGCTCTAAATGGAAAAACTGTTAAGTGGGCTCGTGCATCAAGTTTTGCCAGTACTTGAAACCCTGTCGCTTTTGGAGCGAGGCGCGATGATGGCCTCTCCGGCGAGGCCGAGGCCCTCGTAATTTGGCCGTAACACAACAATCGATGAGGCAAAACGTAGCCGAGAGCAAGCGCGCTGTTTATTGATGTTTTGAGCGTTCTGTTCTCGGCCACCGTGCGGAGGGTGTCGCGGGAGCCCCGCTGCATCCCGGGAAAAGGGCTTTTTGTCTACTTTCCAGCTTTGGCCACTCCATCGATTCCCACCTTCCCTCCCCCAGCAATGCTCCGCCCCCCCCCCCCTCCTCCTCCTCCTCCTCACTGCCGTGTGCGTAGGAGCCGCACTTAGCGTTTACCGGTTTTCAAACCTTTTTCATTCCAGCCCCCCCCCCCCTTGCAACAAATGGAAATCAAAAAAAAAGAGTGGCGCACATGAAAAAAGCATAGCAATCCATTAGGGTGCGCTTCTTTTGTCCGCCCGGACGGCGCGCTTGGGTCACGGGTGCACACAAGGGCAGCAAAAAGTGGACAATATTAGAATATTATCATTAAATATTGAATTGTGAAGCGTGAAAACGAGTGTGGGCGTTTCGCCATTCTTTCATGCGGCGCAAACCAACATTTGCAGCATAAGAACCATCATATTTGCATACTGCTTTCATTTTTTTATTACAGAAAATGGCTTCATTCAAATTTCTTTCTTCTCTGTAATTTCTCGTCTGCCTTCGTCGTATAAGATCTCAATTTAGAAGTAAAACAATTTAAAACATTAGTAAAAAAAAAATTACCATTTTTATTATACGGTTTTTGTTTACATTTTATTTAAAAACATCTCATTAAAAAAACATTTGGTGGGGAAATTTGAAAAATATGAGAAATATCACAGTTTTTATTTACAGTGAACTCAAAATATTTACTCATAAAAAATATGAGTTTAGTAAAAAAAATGACTACATTAAACATTTTATTTCTACTAAATACTAGATACATTTAATTCAATTGACTATGAATAAAATAATGTGAACATAGAGTGTATTTAAATAAAGTACTTAAACATGTTTCATTGATGTTAACAAATAACTGGTGAAATTGTAACAATTAAATGAATCATAAATGATAAAAAAAAAAAAAATGTGATTACTTGCTCAAATTTATAAAAATAAATAAATAAATAAAATAAAATTCTCCCAGCCCTCATGTAGATATTCTACTGGTGTAGAAAATGATTATCTTTCATTAAAAAAAAATAAAGAAAGTATATTCAAGCCTTCAGCATAAAAGTACGATTCCTTGTTTCCTCTTTTGTTGTCGTTGCACTTGTTTGATTTGTGGCTTCTGATTGGCCCCCTAAGCACGGAACTTGGCGCACCCAAAGGTTCGATTCAACCTGCCAATCCTCACATCCGCAGTCATAATGGGCAAAATTCTCATTATTAACACAAGACGCACATATTACACTGCGCTAATGAGAAATGCTGCACGAGTTCACAAACAAACAAACCAACAAACGCACAAACGCACAAACGCACAAATGCACAAATGCACATGTTCATGCCAGCGGCGTAATTAGCAGACAGCTGCTGCCTTTTAGCGAAGCTCGTACTCGCAAAAAAAACCAACAACAGGTGAATAAGAACCAGAGGCGGCAAAAGTAGTCACACATTGTACTGAAGTGGAAATAGAAACAAAGTGGGGAACTTTTTTGTAAAAAAAGAAGTGAATCGACTCCTCAAGGAAAAGTGAAAAATACGTTTCTCTTTAAAAAAAAAAAAAAAATTTCAAGCATAGGATAGTAACGGCTAAAAGTTGTCATAAACGTGAAATACTCAAGTGGAGATCCCTGAAAAAAAGTCTTGATACTTTACTTGCCACCATTGATAAAAAGTCATCACAAGAGCAGCTAAAGCTCGTAAGCAAGCGTTTGTTGCAAGGAGACAATTTTGCTGTGAACGATCTGCACACAAAAAAAAGCGACCAATGCCGGCGCACGGAGCCGCCTGTGGCTAATCCGGCTCATTTGATAAAAATCTCATTCCGGCTGGCTGAGGCCCGGCCGAGGACGCATCGGACAGATCTGACTCCACTCCGCCGGGACCTGTCAATGCTATCGGCATCGTCGTGGAAACCGCTCAGGAAATAAATCCCCCATGGATGGAAGGGGGGGTCGAGAGGGGTCGCTCTGGACACTACGTCGGCACCGCCGGAAAAAAAAAGAAAACTGGGACGCGAGCACCTCCGAGGCACCTCGAGCCGATCGATCCTTATCGGAAAGGAGGAGGTAATTACATTTCATTAGCTCCCTCGTGCTAATCCGCGCGGCGCTGATGGGAATAGCGGGCCCGAGACAAAAAGACGGCGAGAGACGAGACGCGGGGAATGGAACGCGGAGACCAAATAACACGCTAAAGCCTTCGTTTTTTTAAGACTGCAATCAAAGTCCGCCGATCACACGTTACGGATAACACGCCAGGTTGAGGGCTTACCGAGTATTAAGTATTTAACAACACTTTCCTTGACTTTTTGGAAGGAAACGAGGAAAAATGTCCACCGTGACGGCTATTTTTTCCAGTTGAAAAAAGTTATGACTAAATATGTTTGTCTGTTCCCCTCCAGAGCTGTAGGTGGCAGTAATGTCCATCACAAGGCTCGAGTAAAATATTAAAGCCTTGTTTGATGCTTAAATCTGCCCACGAAGACACATCTGTATGTTTTTATATCAGCAATGGTTAAAAAACAACAACAACAACAACAGCAAGTGCAAGTTTCTAGTTCAATACATTTGAATGCTCGGTTTAGGAACTTCTTGATTTGAGACATTTTTATAGGTATTATTTTCATGGAACTTTTATGTGGAATTATCCACGTTCTCGCAGTCCTCCATCCGGAGTGTCATCGGCTTGCCAAAAAGTAAAATGTTGTGCACTCGTCAACAATCTGGAGCGCCATCAAGTTCCAGCAACTCCTGGCGGATGATTCCGATGCTTTTTCCGAGCGATGAGCCGGGCCGAGGCTTCGCGGCCCGAGGGCGAGCGTTTGACTCGGGCCACTTAACCCCCGGCGGCCAAGACACCGTCCATACGGAAATTAAAAACGTATTCATCTTCCCTTGCCGTCCTCGGTCCCTGAGGACCGCGTGTCAAAATGTTCATTTGTGCTAAATGATCTGCCATTACTGACACGATGCGGGCTGGCCTGGAGGAAACCGATTTCCCCTTCGCATCTCATTTGAGGTTACTGCATACGGAACATTAGCATGATACTCACGCACACACACACACAACACACATTCACACACAATCACCAACACGTTTACTCATTTACTCAACATCCACCAATCATGTCCATTGCCCGGTAAGAAAGTCAACAATCATACGCACGGACGTAGACGTGAGCTAGCATCTAATGGCTAGCCGTAGCCCTTTCGTTGCTAAATAAGAAACAACACTGTGTTTATATGTTGGTATGCTCGCGTCGCGGCAAGCTAGCAATCAACAACACCACGTCAACGATCTAACATGAGGTAGCAGCTAACAGCTAACTAGCGGTAGCATATCCGCTGGCAAATCAGATGGTGCATTTAGTTCACGCACAAGCTTGACGGGACCCGCATGGGCGGCGGCAGGGAGGCGCCGCCCAATCACCTGCAATGGGCGTGTCATCACATGTCTCTCTGTCAGCGGCGCCATGTTACCATCCATGTGATAAAACACATTATCTATGTGTTCTTGCGTTGTTTGAAAATCTTCAAGTCTCCAGAAGAGTTGCAAAAATGCCGAGAGATGAGCTCATTTCTGTCCAAATAAATGTGCGGTAAAAGATTTATGGCCCCCAATTTTGTAAGACCAATGGATGGAATACTTGATCACACATGATAACATACGCAAAACATATCTTAATTTAAGATGGAATTTATTGGCTCCTAATAAAAAAAATAATTAAAAAACTCAAAATGGATTTTGATGGACTCGTCTTATTGATATTTTGAGTCATAAATCTAAATAATCTAATATTAAATATACATTTAAATTATCTTTTCTTTTTTTAACATGAAAATGTCTTTTTTTTATTACATTTTAAATTGAAAATTTATTTTGCATTTGAGATGCATACGTTTTATTTCATTTTAAATGCATATTTCTTAGTATTTTATTTTTCACATTAATAAAACGTATTCTGTGATTTTTTTTTTCATTTCGATTTCGATGAGTGATTTTCAGAAAAAAAACTTCTTTGGTATTTAAAACATTTAGATATAGTTCTGAATATGCAAATTCAAATGTGTGTAGTTGCCCGTGCCGTCATCTTTGTTGTTTATGTGTCCATCTGCTTTTCGTCCCTCGAGTATTCTGTCTTTCCTTGTCGTTACGACCGGCCTGCGTTTTTTGTTTGAACACATTCCGACACATCGCCTTGGCTGTCTTTTGATTCCTTGCCATGTTTACATTTGGTTCCCCGCAAAAAAAAAGCATCCACCCAATTATTATTCATAGGTGTTGCTGGCCAAATGTGGAACGTTCTTTACCTGCCAGGCTTGGCCAAATTCGCTGCTAACGAGAAGTGAACGTCGGGGGGGAAAAAAAACTTGGTCCGCAGGGAGCGATTCTCCCGGTAGGTAATGGCCGCCAACGTCGGCCTCCACCTGACAGGTGGAATGGACGTGGAGAAAAAAAGAAAAAAAAGAAGAAAAAAAAGTCCAACGTGATGTCGTTAAGCAGACGCGCCGAGCAGAAAAGGAAACATTCAGACTGTTTGACGCGTCCTAACAAGCAGCCACGCTTTAGCCCAATTTGTCTCCGCCAACGTTGGAGATTTATTGCCAATTTGAAGCTTGCCGAGTGAAAGGATTCTCCTTCTGCTTTTCTCAAAAACGACACCGGCGATTGATTTTTGACCACCCTAACCCTCGCAATGTCAAATGATCGAACGCTAAAATGATGCACAACGCCAATAAACCATTTAAGCCGTTAAAGTAAAGCAGCAAAGTCCATCCCAAATCATCTTGCAAATAATTCTACTTTCGTGGTGACTGATTTATGACCCCCCAAATGTCAAAATACAAACACACACAATCACTATAACCTAAATAAAACAAATGCTGTTCTCTGTTATCTTTTTACATTAGCAGGAAATAAAAATCCCTCCAAAATCGTCAGAGGGGAAATAATTCTGCTCACTTTTTGGAATAATTTATGACCCCTGATCTTCAAAATGATGCAGTGATAACCTTATAAAATTGTCACAAATCAACTTATGAGCCGAATGAAGAAAAGAAAAATCAAAAGAAAAATGATGCATAAGCACCAAAAACACACCTAAGCTGCTATAACAGCATTATCGTGAAAATAATCTTGGAAATGATTTTGCTTGATTAATGCTGATGTTTTCATCAGGGGTTGTGCATGTTTCTTTGTTACTTGGGAGTCATTTATTTTATGCATTTCTGCCACCCCCCACACACAAAAAATAAAAAATAAAACCATAGACCACTGTCCTGCGGTAATTAACTGTGGCTGGCATCACATTTCTTCCTTCGCAACCTCCTCCGCGTTTCCTCCCTCGTGCTGTCACCCGTCCTAATTCCGGCTGCAACACTTTCCCTCTGGCGGGAAAATATTGCGTCATTCGTCATGCGGCGCTAATTCGTTTCAGATATCCCGCATCCCACCTCAAGCCGCCTGCCCGCCAATCACACGGCGTCGGGCGGGCGGGCCTGTGATGCCCCGAGCGCTTGTTGGGGGAGAATTTAGCGCTGCCGTGCTAAGTTCATATGAGCCAAAATATGTACAGGGAGCAGTCCTGTGCATTATAATATGAAATGTAGTTTTAATTGGATAGCTAAAAAAAAAAAAATAATTATGCAGTCGTGCTCCGTGCAAAAAGTTTGCAAACCACTCCGGAGACACGAAGAAAGCAGGATTTTTTTTTTTTCATTTCTTATATTTTTTCCTTCCCGCCTGCTCACTGACGGCTGTTGGATTTCTTTTTTTTTTTAGTGAGCCGTGACACGCCGCACGGCGCCCCCCTCAGCGACGCGTGTGTCAGCGCAGGAGACGAAGCAAGAAAAAAAAAAAAAAAAAAAAAAAAAAAAACAGCCCGCGCAAGGGCTTCCTCAAGTGTGACACACGCACGCACGCACGCACGCACGCACGCACACTCGGTTTTTTTGTTGTTGTCAGAAGTGCTGAATAATAGTGCTGCGCTCAGCCGGCTCAGCCAATTAGGCCCGCTGGGACTTTGCTGCGGCGGCATTGCCGTGTGTGTGTGTGTGTGTGTACGTATGTGTGTGTGTGTGCGTGGGCGTGCGTGCGTGCGTGTGTGTGTGTGTGTGACAGCTGGCCCGAAAGCGCTAATGTTGTCAGGAGGATTGCGAATGTTTGGGAAGCGTAAACACGGTACAGTACACGAACAAAAAAGAAGGCGGGAGACGCTTCCGCGCGTGCTTTGATTGACGACCGCATGCGACAACATGATCTGAAAAAGATCTTCAATTGGCGCCAGTTACAATAAAACATTGCTATTTAGCCGCGCTGTTACAAAATAACATTGAATCAAAAAAAAAAGAGAGGAAAATCTACAACCACTCCAATGTTAGCTCATTTGATTTAGCCCAACATCGTTAATAAAAAAAAAATTTAAAAAAAAGAAGCACACACAATACATTCCTAAATTGCAGTTTGTAAACACAACATTCTAAAGTGAGCTCAACATCTGACAGCAACTCGAGTCCAAGTCCAAATGTACTGCGGTAGCCTCAAGAATGAGTAACGAGGTATCTTATCAAATGTTTATATTCCTTCACATTGTTTGCATATTTAAATCAACAACTGTGCTAACAATAATGCTAAAGGCTGAGCTAATTTTGTCGAGCTAAAATCCAACACTGTTCAGTGCAAGAGACCGCCGCCTGTGTTTTGAATTATGATTCCGACTTATATTGATTTGCATTGCAGCCACCATCGAGAAAACCAGACAATTATCATAAGACCGCAACATACCCAAAATGGCGGCAGGTTCCCCCGCACTGTCGCTAATCGCGTCGCGCCCAGTGTGTACAAAAAAAAAGGCCAGAGAAGCATTTTGCTATTTTGCTTAGCTTCGCCTTCGCTGTAAATTTGAGTTTGCGTTTGACCCTGGTTCGAGATTGCAACCTAGCATGTTGCTAAATTAGCAGGCTATCATTCTGTGTGTTTGGCAGCGACCTGTCCAACAGCAAGTCCTCTTCTTC
This sequence comes from Leptonotus elevatus, assembly GCF_054856555.1. NCBI lineage: Eukaryota > Metazoa > Chordata > Actinopteri > Syngnathiformes > Syngnathidae > Leptonotus > Leptonotus elevatus. Next base: position 1,549,041 of record NC_141255.1, read on the forward strand.
GGTCCAAAACTCTCTTTCAGGGCTCTCGACGCGGTGTTGAATCAAGTCGGGCTGTGCTTCTGACTTACGCAGTGCGCTTATCTAATATTTGACAAAAGGCATAGCCAAGTGACGACTCTGCCGTTGCATTGCGCAATTCCAGCCTAAAAATCCCGATCGGCGATAAACGGGGGCAAAGACAACAACAAAACGTGTCAACTAAATAATAGAATCCTAAATAATAGAATATTTTCTTTATTAAAAAAAAAAAAAAAAAAAAAAAAAAAAGCATCCTCCGCCAAGACTCCAGAAGGATCTCTCCGCCTACACACACACACACATACGCACGCACACACACACACGTATTAAAGGCAGCAGTCCCATGGGGGTGACTGCATGTTCTTTCACACGTTTCGTGCGGTTGTGAAGTGCAGCTGCTTCTCGGTGACAAGCTGCTATGCTGCATGCATACATGCATGCATACGTACACTCTACATACATACATGATGCAGTAATACATATTCAGTATATACACACGCTGACACACACACACACACACACACTAGACGTTACAAAAGAGGATTTTTCGGCCGATCATTGATCGAGTTAAAAAAAAAAGATAAAAACTGATCACTGATTCGATCAGAAGATGGAGCAATAAATCTAAAAAAATAATAACAAAAAAACGTTTATATGTACTCTACAGTCAACCGCCACCATTCGTGGGGGATACGGACTGGCACGGTCTACAAATGGCGAAAATTCACGTAGATATGACGTCAATTGACGAGGGGCGATCTTCAAAAACATGCTGACAAACATTAAATTAAAACATGAAATGTCTTCTTTCATGGAGCTGATCAATTATGTCATTGGTCGATCAGGCAAATTAAGACATTACGGCCGATCGCCGATTTGATCGTCCGATCAGATTGGTTTAAGTCACAGAAAAATATGATGACTATTTTTTCAAATAATGTATACATTTGCTTTCTTTAAAAGTCAATATGAGAATAAATGTGATTACTTTTTGATGAACATTAGTTAACTTTTTTTTCTTCTTTTTTTAAATTCATGAGTCACAACGTTATGAAAATCAAGTTTCTTTTTTTTTTGTCCAAGGGCATAATAAAAAAGATGCATTTTTAAAAAGAGGCAATAAAAACTATAAATAAAGATGTATTTTTAAATTAAGTAAGTTGGGGTATGAGAATCTTTGTAACAAAAACAATATGAGAATAAAAGCATATTTTTTCAAAGAAATTAAGTTGCAAAATTACATTTTTCATTTTCCAGAAAAACAAAATGGGCATACTACAAAAATAAACGTTTTTTTTTTAAGGAGTCATTAAAAAAATAAAGTCAATTTTTAAGAAAAAAATGGACTATAAAAAAAAAAAAGATATTTTTTGCAGAAAATACCTGATGTTGGATATTACATTCATTAAAAAAAAAAGACTTCACTTTTTTAATGAAGTCCTAATACAAAGAAAATAAAGTTTTATTATAAAAATACAATTGACATTTTCAGAATTGTACGAGCTAAAAAGTCATTTCGCAATACAGTAGTTATTTTTTTGTTTGTACCTAACGTTTACGCGCCGCTTGGAGCTAATTAGCTGTCAGCGCCAGCAACAAGTTGATTAACAGTCGAACTACAAATCAACACGGCCGCCGTGGGTGTGGCGTCCAATCAGGCGCTTGTTCCCCGGGATGCTCGGGTCCCGCCGTGGCTCCTTCAAAGCCGCAAAAAAAAACGCACTTGATGAGCACCGGTGAGCGCTCGTCAAGAAAAATGCGGGTGCGGCCGGCACACCTGTACACCCCTCACGCCCATGCGGGACACCTAATCAAGCCCGTGTGTGTGCGTGTGTGTGTGTGTGCGTGCGTGTGTGCGTCATCATTTGTTAAACAAATAAATAAATTATTGACAAAGACGTTTCATAAACATTTTCATGTCTGCTTGTTGTTTTCTTCTGTTCTATTGCATCACTTCATAATAAAGAGAAGGGTTGTATTTTTCCACGATAAAAAAAAAAAAAAGGCTTATTAAATGTATTTTTTTAGGGCTGGACACAACAAAAGCCATCTGGGCAGCGTATTGACGCCTTTGTCGTGACTTCTCGGATGCCGTCCGAGCGTGATGGGGAGCTTGCAAACTTGGACGCAGGACCAGAGAGACGAAGCATCCTAGGTTAGCATCCTAGGTTAGCATCGCGCTAGCAAGCTAGTAGTTCAACAGACAAGACACGCATGAATTAAAAATGTTACCAAATGCGAAAAAAAAAGTTCTGCCGGTGCCCCGTGCATGGCGAGGGAACCTGATCACTCGGAGCGACAATAAAAGAAGCAAACTTTGCCTCAGAAGATGAATTGTAAGCTGAAAGTGATCTTCAAAGTTGAGGCCGATTTTTATCAGTTGAGAGGGTTCAAATCTTGAATGATGTCCTTACCTGCCGTTGGAATTCACTTTCCACTGATAGTTTAACAATTGCTGAAAATGTGGGGTCAATATATTTTTCCTAAGGTATTGGTTATGGAAATTACCAAAACTTTAAACCCATTTTTCTCAAAACAAGGGATTTTAACTTGGCAACATTTAAATCGCTGTAACTTTGTCAATTTTTGAGGTACGTGTACTATATATTATTTTAAAGGGAATTAAGTGTAGAATTTGAATATATGAATATCTCAATTTTTATTTTTTGACCCATGAGGACCCTTTTGCCAGATCCAGTCTACAAAGACAGATATTTAAGTCGTTTGCTCCCAAAAACGTATATATACGTTCTATTTTAAATGTTTTTAGTGTCCCAAAGACTAATTTATACATTTTTCGGTGTGTGTTTTTCATGCTAGAGCATACAAAAGGGTTTGATGCAGCCTCTCAACTGCACAAAACAGTTGAAGCAAAGGTAATTATTACACAGACGGCCAGCAGGTGGCTGCAGAGCAAACGAGATCAACCAGGGCCATGTTGAAAACAAGCTGATTTCTCCACAATTTAAAGCAGATTTGTGAATAATGATGATACATTTTTCCTGATGAAAGAAGAGACTCTAATCTTTCTTTTGGCAAGTTTTTTTTTATAGCAATAGAACAGAATAATCTGTGGGCCTTGCAATATCATCAGTCAAAATCCAGTAAAACAGCCGGGAGCAAAGGGGGTTGCTTCAGTGAAAATGGCTGAGAGTGAATGAGTTAAGGGTCAAATTGATCAAATTAGTTTTTTTAGCAAATAATCATTAACGTTGAATTTTTCTGGCTACGATGGGTTACAAAAAAGCTGGGACAGGGTCAGGTTTACCAGAATAATCGATTGGGAACTGAGGACATTAAGGACACGTTTCTTGCTGAAATGTCCATGAAAATGATAAAGTTGCTTGGAAGGCGTTCCTACAAAACGTTTCCGCATGAATGGTACCTTCACAGAAGGTAAGTTACCCACATGCCCTTGGCACCGACACAGCCCGGATGGTCCGGATGGTCCTCTACGGCCCGGAGAACCCGACGTCCACATTTTGCCCCAAAACAATTTGAAATGCGGGCTCGTCCGCTTTAAGCAGCAACGCCTTCAACATCGTGATTTTCATTGCGCCGTTTGTCAACAGCCGCTTTCCATTGAGCGAGTAAATATTTGAGTAATTCCCCCTTTTTGGCCCGACGAAAAGATGATTGATTGGCGCTTTAACGGAATGTCAACTGTCAATTGCATGATATGGACAGCGTGCGGACGCGCACGCACGCACGCACGCACACACGCACGCACGCACACACAAATGTGTATTTATTTAAGCACTTAGCAGGAGTCAATAGACTCTTAATGTGAGCCTCCTGATTTACCGCCTGAGCAAACACGCCGTCAGGGGAGATAAGACCGGCGCCGAGCGACGCGGGCGATCGCTACAAATAGCGCCCGCCTGCGTGTTTTCCATTTTTTTTTTGGTGTCCATCCTCAAAGATTCTTCCATTTGACATCATTTTTAATGACACCGGCGACGTGCGGCCTGTCACGCGGACCTCGCCGCCGCCCATCAAAGCCACGTTTCCTTCCATTCCGCGCGTCCTATCTGCTTGCCGAGTGGGCGGCGGCGGAGGAGGGCCTCGTTAAAAGGTCCGAATCGAATATTCAAAGATGCCCCGCAGTCAAGCTTGCAGACATAAATCAGCTTTTAAGCACGCTTAAATATGGTTCAAATCACACGAGATTTCCAGGAAGCAATGAGGCCAGCGCGAGCGCTAAAGTGTTTCCATGGCAACCTGTTCTAATACATTTGACCAACAGAACGGGCTGACTTCCTGCTAGAATTACTGTCGTGATCAGGACCACTTTTTAGCAGATTTTGTTCCAACTTTAAGAATGAGTTCTTTCTTTCAACATAATTGACAACCAAGCAACGGAAGGACCTTTAAAGGGGGCCACTCGGACCCAACGCCGCCGTCCCGTCCATCTTGGAGCCGAATCCATTTTGGTTCTATAGTCAATGGCAAGACATGCTGCTGCGGCCCCCCCCCATGTTATGTTGAGTTTGAGACCCCTGATCTAAAATGTTCACCTCGTTGTGCCTCGAGTAATTTAGCTGATTTTGATTGTTTTATATATTTTTTGTTGCTGACAAACTTCGACTCCACACTTGAGCCAACTTCTCAGCAAAAATGAGTGGGATGAATATTTACTTTGCAGGTTGGGGCCACCGTGCTCCTTGTAAAAAAAAAAAAAAAGAGTCTGGAGCCCTGATGTGTGCCTTTAAGAGGTGTGGCCTAATGCCCAGTTCGGCACATGTGGATTCAATTATTTGCAGCTTTTTTATTTTTTTCGTTTTTTTTCTTAAATAAATAAATAAAAAAGTATATATATATATTCTGCTTTTTGGAGGCCGCAACCCTCGTGAGGATGAGCAGTTCTGGAAATGGATGGATGCTTTTTGTGGAGCCAATATGTTATTTGTGGGAAACGTTTATTGGCAATATATCTTATTTAAGATTTTGGAGGGCTGAAAACAAAATACAAAAAAATGTATACATTTACCAGTGCAATTATAATTGGCTTCATTTATTCACAGATTTTGCGAATATAGCGGCGGCCCGCCCTGTAAGAACCCAGTTCGGAGCGAGTTCTACTTGTAATGGCAGGCACCGCTGGGGCGGGAAGACGGACATGCTAATCAATGGCGCGGCTGCCGGCTAACTCGCTGGCTAACCCGCCTCCACCTGCGACTGGGCAAAAATCAAAAGCTGTGACCAGAAGTAAAAAAAAAGGAACGGCGGGAGCGTTTCAGGGAAAACGCTGCCGGAGCGGTGGGGGCGTCGCCCAAACCGGCCAAAAGTAACGAGGTCTGCGTAGCGGGGGGGGGACGCGGCTAATGCGGCTATCGCGACGACATCAAAGGGTACGTTCTTGTTGGGAACTTGCCTGCTGCCATCTTGACACTTAGATGTGACACCCCGCCGGCTTGCTGACACACACACACACGCACGCGCGCACACACACACACACACACACACACACACACACACACACACACACACACACACACACACGCAGAAGCCACATTTTTTTGTAGCTTCAACGCGCTAATGTTGCCACTAATGAACGTCGGGGCGTCGAACGAAGCTCGCGTGAGTACGAACGTGACGAGTCAACGTCTCACCGACAACGAATCCGTCACAAAAGTCACAATAGGTACACGTGGCTCGTTGGATTACAGAACAAAATACTTTGGTACCGCGTCTTATGGGTTTAATTCTTTCAGAGATCCAACTTGTAACTCCATTTATTTCAAATCAATAATATCCATCTTACACTAACAGAGAGGAGCGAGTTTGCAAAAGCACAATCAGTGCCGCCATCTTTGCAACTTTTGGAAACCTTTTAGCGATGATTAAAAAAAAATATATATATATATATATATAGTTTCCACCAAAAAAAACAATGACTTATTATGACATTATCTGCAAAGAAAAAATATTTTTTCCTACCGTTTCTGAAGATGATGCAAGCTATTTCGGAGGTAAAACAGTTTTAAATCTTGTTTGGTATCAGGAGAAATCAAGCAAATCCCAGAAGTGGGGAAAATAAACAAAAAACCTCAAACCCCCCCCCCCCCACATCATGCTAATAAGCTAATTGCTAATTTTAAGATGAACTCCTGGGTAGCCTAAAACTAATTGTAGAATGGATCTCCCTTGCTCCTGTTTGATGGGTTTTATGTCCCTTTTCTTTTTTACAAAATACACAATTTATACAATATAAGATCTTTGTTTTATCACGACAACCCTCTATTCCTCTATTCTTCCCCCTTTTCCTCCCTGGGACGTGAACTCGCTGCCATCGGAGTTGTGATTCCCAAACACGAGACTGAAAGAGACGGCGTTGATCCTCTCGGCGTCCGACAGCCTCGTCGCCGTGCTAATTAGCATTTGCGACGCGCCACCGGGGGTTAAATTAAATTGCTGAGATGTACGCAGGGAGGTCGAGGTCAACGGCTCTGCAAAGACGGGGAGGAGCTGCGCATGTACATGTGGCAAACTATCACGGAACAATTATGCTAAAGGCTAAAAGAAGATCTCGCAAATGTACAAAATGTCTTTTTTTTTCTTTTTCTTTTTTTAAATGTGCAAAATGTCTTTTTTTTTTAAATGTGCAAAATGTCTTGATGCTTGGCAACATCCAACAGCCAGAAAGATGTGGTGATTTGGAAAGGTTAGGAAAAGTGTCCTTGTGTCTGCGGATCTCACGCGGCTTCGTCTGTCCTTCCTTCCTTTTCTCGGTCTCTCCTTCGGTCTCTTGAGGCCTCCCTGATTTTATGTTTTTTTGGATTTGTTGGGGTCTGGATGTTTCTTGGGTTGGGGAGGAGTTCTGGTGGGGGGGGTGTCTGGTCGGTGCTGGATTTCACCTTCCTTGGTTTTCTTTGGTCCTTCCTCGGGTCTCCTGACGGCGGTGTTCGGTTTAGGTGAACGGTATGAGATTTTTTCTAATAGGTTTTCTGGTGAGCTAACAAATACACGCACGCACGCACGCACGCACGCACATACACAAACTCACCCACACACACACAAAAAAATAAAAAAATAAATAAAGAGCAATGATGATGACATTTCCGAATGAACAATACTGAGCTCTTAAAAAAAAAAAATAATAATAAATAAAAATAATAAAAAAAATAATAAAAAAAATAAAAAGGAAATGGTCCTTGTGGAAAAAGTTGCTGTAGCTATAGACAGGAAATGACATCTGTACTCGGGAAAAGTTCCAATTCCATTTTTGGGTCGTAGAATAAGTCTGATAAGATCGAGATGCTGTTGTGGTTCAAGGAAAAGTTCAATGCTTTGCACCAAGTGACCGGGACAAGATCCGAAGCGGGCCACCGCCTCGGAGTTGTTGCTATGGAGATTTCTGCATCGATCGACCGGGCCTGGTTTGGAGGAGGATGGCGTCTTCTTGCGGCGCTTCAACTCATGAAATGGACTCAAGTTGCCATATTGTCTAAATTGTTGCCCACTCGGCATCCATTGAAGCCTGACCATCCACGATTCCCTCATTTGCGTCCCCCTTTTCTCAAGGATTTGTATTTTCCCCCGGATGTTTTTTTTGTCGTCGTTGCTATATGTGAAAAACACGTGCATTTTTTTTCCAATTTTTTAAATTTAGGTTTTTGGAACATCTGCATTCAGTTTCATCCGAAAAAACATAAAAAAGAAAAAAAAATCGTGTTTTTCGCATAGCAGCACGATACGTCAACTGTGGGTGTGTGAAGCCCTGCGAGACTCTTGTGGTTAACGGCTACATAAATACATTTGATTTGACTGGACAATGTCCCAAAAAATGTGAGATACCTTGGAAAAGTCTATAAAGTCTGGATTGTCATTTAGGGCAAACATTTGAAGCAATAAATGTTTCCCCCCCCCCACAACTATACTGTTCTGTATATCACATATTGGCCCTGTATTGGTTTGACAGCCTGTGAAGTTATTTTTAAAAGAAAAAGGTAAGTAATTAGCACGTTGAGAAGAGAGAGAGAGGGGGGTCGGGGGGGCTTTTTTTATGTCTGCTCTCGAGGTCTGTCTTTTGTTCCAACATCCTCATGTTGGAAAAGGGAGCAAGCAAGCATCACAGCCTGTCTGGATATTGTGAAAAAGAATGACCACGCGCTGCTTTTGTGCTGTGATGCGTGTAAGTGTGCATAGACAAGACGGTCCCCGCACCCGTGGCGAATAACTGTAGCCACCCGTCTTCAGAGAGAGCACATCGAACACAATGGACAGAAAACATTTAGGAGGAAAAGCTCTTGGTCCCAAGTAAAGGTCTGATGAAAGTGTCTGATCAGTGTCAATTTAAAATGGCTTAACCGTCTGGTCGTTTGAAAATGTCTTGGTACTAGGAAAATGGATAGAAAATCTCTGGTACCGGAGATAAATAAGAAAAAACGGTCTTGATATTGTTGGAAATCATTTCTCTGATTTCTGCGTGTTCAAATAAAATTCAAAGTTGAAGTCTTGTGGAGAAGTTTTGCTAGCTTTATTTCAGATTCTGAAAGCCACTTGGAGTTACTGCTCAATCATGCAGCTCACCCACAAATGTGTTCTTCTCAAAGTTCATGCATGCATATATACACAAAACGTTCCCACCCCCTTCATTGACAAAGAAAGTACCATTTGGTCTATCAGAACATGTGACATTTCCTGTCAAAACAAGTCTACACACCCCCTATCCTTATCTCTTCCTCAAGGATGTGGGCAAAACACCTTGCCCCCGCCACCTCCCTGCACCAGGGACCCCCCATAAAACCCCACACAGAGCACAGCCCCCGAGGAAGAGACTGTGCCCCCCCCCCCCTTTGATCTTGTCCTGTCAGCAGAGTGAAATACAATCAGGCCATCTCCCATTGAGTTCTTTCAGTCCTTAACAGATGTGAGGTAAATTATTGGCTTCCTAGATAAACTATTGAACTCTGTAGCAGCTTCGCACCAGAGATTCCCGCATATCTGCCCTGTAGATTATTCAGATTAAGTCAGACACCTCACTTCCTTAGGGGGAAAAACAGACCACATTCTACTAACATATGGGAACAGTTGTATTTATCTAACTAAAATCAAAAACACTTTGAAGAATATATATTGAAACAGAAAAACAATGTTAATAATCCAACATTACACAGAGAAGTTCCAGTAACTGAAAACTACATTTGGTCGGATGAAAAGATCTTGGTACCAGTAAAGGTCTGCTTGACTGAATTGGGTAAAGTTTGTTAGGTGGAAACCCGAGTTAAACCCTAAAGGACAGACAGTTTAGTACCTAGGAAAAGAATGGTTCGAAAAGGGTTTTAGTACAAGGAAAATGACTGATAGTTTGTCTGAAAAATTCCAGGTGCTAAAGTCTGGTAGATGGAAAGGGTCTTGCTCCTACGAGAATCTGAGGAAAAACCGCAAAAGGACAAAACGGGTTACCTCGGAAAGGACTGAAAATGGTCTTACGCGGAAAGATCCGGTTGTTGGAAAAGGTAAGTCAATGCCTCAGAATAAAGTTGGTGGTTTGAGCATCTGGTTAAATCAGGGGTGGGCATCGAGGGCCGGAGTCCTGCAGGTTTTGCCTGTTTCCCTTCTCCAACACAGCTGATATATGATCAGCTCATCAGCAAGCTCTGATAACGATCCTGTTGATTGGAATCAGCTTGTGTTGGAAAGTGAGAAACCAATCCAAAACCTGCAGGACTCCGGCCCCTCGAGGACCGAGATTGCCCACCTCTGAGAAATTCTGGTTGATGAAAAAGATCTTGGACAAAGAATGGCCAAAAAGGCCACAAAAGCTTTTGTACAGAGAGAGGTCGGGTCAACACCGTGTCTGGAAGACGGGCAAAAGTTTTGGCACTAGGAAATAACCAATATCTTTCTTACTTTTGTTCCAAGTTTTGTTTTCTTCGGAATTGAGGAGAAGACGGCATAAAAGCTCGACGCTATTTTGACACCAAACTCTTAATAACCATCACAATGTTTGTCGTGTGCAGATGAGGCACTCAAGTCGGCAATGAAGCAAATAACACATCAGAAACACGATGGAGGGGACTTGGCGGGGGGGGGGGGGTGGGGGGCTGGGGGTTGTGCAATATGTCACCACGGTAACACCTCGAAAAGTCAGCCAAATGCCAGGTCACAGCATTGGAGCGTCGAACCTCAGTGGCGAGAAACACGAAGACGACAGCAAGAAGAGGCAAAGAAATGCACGCCTGACCTGCTTTGTTATTGTGACGGCAGGCGGGATGATGCGCGTTAAAAATGGATTCCAGCATCATTAATGTTTCACACCGACGGGTACAAAGCAGTCTTGACAGAGTGAGTAAAAAAAAAAAAAAAAAAAAAAAAAAAAAAAAAAAAGCCTGCCGCAACTTATCGAGCATCGCTTTGTGAGTCGCAAACTGCCGTCCTGTGGAAAAATTCTCTTAGGTAAACATCTGTATGTCACATTTTGTCGTTCCGTTGTTGACGGTTTTTGAACGTTGTCTAAAGAAAGAGCAACGCTGATGTCTTGAATCTTTGATTTTGCTCCCTTTGCAAGTGGAACAAGCTCATTTCTTTTATGCTTATAAAGAATAATAATACTTTATAAGATGTTCATTTGTACTTGGTTTTCACCGTGTTAGATAACCGCATATGGTCTCTCTCTGCAGTGACCAATCTGCAAAAAAAGTGAAGGGCGCCCGTCTCACCTGCCTCACCTGTTCATTGAGCTGAAGGACAGCTACAAGAACTTTAGTCTACAGAAGAACAATCTGCAGCTTGAGGCCTCGGATGACTGCACAAATGTTGAGGTACAGAGAAAAAGTGTACCAATTGCTAGTGATGGCAAAATGAAGCTTCATGAAGCACTTGTAATATTTTTTGACTCCCCTAGATGGTGCTCTTGATTTAAATATAAAGGCTAGTGCAAAGGAAATTGATTACATTTCCACTGCATCTTTCAACCAAGAGTGGCATCTAGAGGAATCAAAAAAATATTACAAGTGCTTCATGAAGCTTCATTTTGCCATCACTAGCAATTGCTAGCTAGAAATGCTCATAAATTTTTTTTAAAAAAAAGTCAAATTTCAGTCGAATTTAATAGCAGTTGTTAACCACTACACATTTTTACCTCACTCTTAAAATGTACACTAGTTGTCCGAGTCTAGTCATATACCAGAATGTTGTGAGGACCAAGGTCTGCCTAGCACACGGACCATAAGCTGGATAGCCTTGAATAAACTCGCAAATTGGTTACAAAAAAAGCCTTTCGAGAATGTATTTGATATCAAGAAAATAGTTGTCCTACTCGTATTGCCAAAATTGTCTTACTCGTGTGTAGTAATGTCAGACAGTAGTGGAAAAAAAATTGTTAGTAGTTACACACGGTGGTTCCATTCGTGTCCTTATAAGGAAAAAGTGCATACAAGTTAAAAAAAACACATTAAACGCACTCGCAGGATAGCAAATAAATGTTCAATCAGATTTAAAGCTACATTGCTAACTTAAGGTGCATGCACGAGTTGAAATAATGCAGGACACAAGTAGAGCAACTGTGTCTTACCAGCTCAAGATACTTGTCGGAGTCCACAACCTCCACCTCAACTCCTTGAATCAGGACTGGTCGCACTCTCTCTTCTATTACTGGACTGA